>NW_026876144.1:0-19041 GCF_032173495.1 Musca vetustissima
CTGCACCAAAGTCCCTGAAAATCATTCGATTTGCACGAAATTCAGCACAGTGTAATAAATTAGGTCTAGAATGATATATGTTAAGTTTCATGAAAATCGGTTCAGATTTATATATAACTCCCATATATATTTTCGTCCGATTTATGGTAAATGGTGCACCGAAGACCCTATATATCTTTCGATTTGCACGAAATTTGGTACAGCGTACTGAATTATGCCTAGAATGATGTGTGCTAAGTTTCATGAAAATCGGTTCAGATTTGAATATAGCTCCCATATATATTTTCGTCCGATTTTATGTAAATGGTGCACTAAAGTGTCTATATCTCTTTCGACTTGCTCGAAATTTGGCACAGCATACTAATTTGAGTCTAGAATATTGTGTGCTAAGTTTCGTGAAAATCCGTTCAGATTTAGATATAGCTCCCATATATAGTTTCGTCCGATTTTATGTAAATGGTGCACCAAAGTCCCTATATATCTTTCGATTTGCACGAAATTTGGCATAGCGTACTAAATTAGGCCTACAATGGTGTGTGCTAAGTTTCGTGGAAATCGGTTCAGATTTATATATAGCTCTTTGTTGCATATATATTTTTTCGTCCGATTAAATTGAAATGTTGGACCAAAGTTCTTCTATATCCCTCGTTCAATTGCATATCAATGTTCTTTCGCAAAGGCGACGTCTGTTAGGAGACTATGCAGAATATACCCAAAGTGGTGAAGGGTATCATATAGTCGGCCCAGTCTGTCTTTACTACTTTTCTTACTGGTTTAAATTAAACAAATAGATTTTATAAATTTTTTTTTCTAAATTTAAAAAACAAAATTATATATTTTTGGGAGTCAAAATAATTTCTAAAAAATAAAATTTCTATTTTTAAGAAATATATTTTTTTAAATAATTTTTTACCAAGCTTTCGATTTTTTTTAATTTTAATCTTTTGTTTTGGGAATATCCCATAATAATTTTAAAATGAGTGCCTTAAAATAATAACAACAAAAATATAAAGAAAAAATTTTAAAATAAATTTTTTTGTTTACTTTAATTAACATTATATATCATATTCCCCCTCTCTCTCTCTCACACACATGACAAATACCTTATGTTTGTTGTGTGTTTTTTTTTAATTTAACTTTTGAAAACGGCCGCCCAACGTGACCAGAATTTTTTTAACCAGCTCGGATCATTCCGCTAAGTCAATAAAATATATTTTTTGGAAAAATGCTTTTTTTATTTATTTATTTTTTTTTTTTATTTAATTTATAAGATTTCGTAATAATCAGATAATGGCTTTTTAAGGCCCCCCCTCTCATTTACTAAACCTCATGGATAATAAAAATAAAAAAAATTAAATAAAAAATAAATTAAAATAAAAAATAAATTAATAAATTTAAAAATGAAGGAACTTTTGGGGAATGTGCTCTGATTTTTTAATGGTTGAGGTTTTATAAAAAATAATAAAAAAAAATTAAAAAAAAAATCTTCACAAAAATATTTTTAAAAAATCCAAGCCTATATGTAGTGCCCAAAAAATTATTTTTAAACCTAAAAGGAAAGTAATAAATTGAGAAAATATAGGGTCTTTGGTGCACCGTTTACATTAAATCGGACAGAAATATATAGGAGCTATATCTAAATCTGAACCGATTTTCACGAAACTTGGCACACATCATTCTAGACTCAATTCACTAGGCTGTGTCAAATTTCGTGCAAATTGAAGGATATATAGAGACTTTAATGCACCATTTACCTAAAATCGGACGAAAATATGTATGGGAGCTATATCTAAATCTGACCCGATTTTCACGAAATTCAACACACATCTGTCTAGGCTCAATTCAGTACGCTATGCCAAATTTCGTGCAAATCGAAGGATGTATAGGGACTTTGGTGCACCAGTTACATAAAATCGGACGAGCTATATATGGGAGCTATATCTAAATCTGAACCGAAACTTAGCACACATCTTTCTGGACTTAATTCAGCACGATGTGCCAAATTTCATGCAAATCGAAAGAGATATAGGAACTTTGTTACACCATTCTCCTTAAATCGGACGAATATATATATGGAAGCTATATCTAAATCTGAACCGATTTTCACGAAACTTAACACACATCATTCTATTGTTAATTCAGTACGCTATGCCAAATTTCGTGTAAATCGAAAGATATTTAGAGACCTTGGTGCACCATTTACCTTAAATCGGACGAACATACATATGGGAGCAATATCTAAATCTGAACCGATTTTCACGAAACTTAACACACATCGTTCTAGACTTAGTTTAGTAGGCTGTGTCAAATTTCGTGCAAATCGAAGGATAAATAAGGACTTTGGTGCACCATTTACCTTAAATCGGGCGATAATATATATGGGAGTTATATCGAAATCTGAACCGATTTTCACGAAACTTAGCACACATCATTATAGGCTTAATTCAGTACGCTGTGCCCAATTTCGTGCAAATCGAAAGATATTTAGAGACCTTGGTGCACCATTTACATAAAATCGGACGAAAATATACATGGGAGCTATATCGAAATCTGAACCGATTTTCACGAAACATAGCACACACCATTCTAGGCTCAATTTAGTACGCTGGGCCAAATTTCGTGCAAATCGAAGAATATATAGGGTCTTTGGTACACCATTTACCTTAAATCGGATGAAACTATATATGGGAGCTATATCGAAATCTGAACCGATTCTTCCGAAACTCAGCACACATCATTCTATCCATAATTCAGTACGCTTTCCCAAATCTCGTGCAAATCGAAAGATATTTATGGACTTCGGTGCACCATTTACCTTAAATCGGTCGAAAATATATATGGGAGCTATATCTAAATCTGAACCGATTTTTCCCAATTTCAATAGGGTTCATCCTTGCGCCAAATGAATGAGCTGTGCCAAATTCCATCCAATTCGAATCAAAGATGCGACCTGTACTTTGTTTACAATTTAACATCGCCACACAGACGGATGGACATGCATAAATCGACTGAGGAAGTGATTCTATGCATAGGAACCATGGGTCTATCTCGTTTCCATTTGCCTGTTACAAACATAGGCACAAGGACATAATACCCTGTACCACAGTATGGTGAAGGTTATAAAAACCCACGCCTTTTTATAGTCCTCAAAAAATATTTTTTTAAAAATCCACACCTATTTGTATTTTTTATTTATGATTTCGTCCCACTGTGCCATTATATGATCCTAAATGCTGTTTCTTCTATTTCTCATTTTTTATTGTTGTTGTTGTCGTTGTTATGGAAACACAGGATAATAACAAGAAAATGAATTGATGTTCTGTACGGATGTGTGAACTTAATGTTTTGTACGTGTGTTGTGTGTGTATGTATATATGTATGGGTATACATTAAAACACATTCATGAATATATCATCGTTGTCAATGTACCCAAAATATATATGAGGGGCAATCAATTTTTATTTTGAAAAATATGGAGCATTTTTTTCTGAAAAATAGCAAAGGGTGCTATGAAACCGTATGGGATCCATTCCACCCCAATATACCAAAAGCAATTTGTTTCACACATTGTCACATTCCTTTAGACATCTTTTGTAAATATATGTTCGACACAGATTTTAATTGTATGAATGATTAAACATAACAAGTGACAGAGGGGGAGATAGAGAGAGAGAGAGGGAGAGAGACAGGGAGAGAAGCCTTAATACCAATGCATTATGGAAAAGAGATACAAAATCACGGCTACACGGAGATACCGTAAAACCTGAGAGATTCTATGGCAGAAGGATATACTCCTTATATGACCTATAAATTTCACATGGACCTCTTCCTGCCAAAAAATGGATATCTTTGAAGGCCCGTCCTTTTTCTCATAATTAATTAAAAAAAATAAAAAACATCCGATTTTTAGTGGGCCCCACTGTATGTGGTTGAGGTATTTAAAACCACATATGAGTTAAGACATTTCTTGCCATAGAACAGCCAATGCCATTATCATTCTCACTAACCTTGCCGTAGTAGCTACGCATATTTAAACGTCTTATGAACTTAGCAGGGCAATCCAAAGTGTTTTGGCCACATTGATGAGGCTTTAATGGGGAAATCGTTTAACAGACTATTTTATACGGCAACTTAATTTGGCCACTTAAAAATGTTAAAAGGTAAATAATTAAAGTAAAGGGAAAGGTTGCCAGGACTGTGAAAATAATTTGGAATTACCAATAAATGGATTTAGATATAGCTCCCATATATATATTCATCCGATTTTAGGTAAATGGTGCACCCAAGACCCTATATATATTTCGATTTGCACGAAATTTGGCAAAGCGTAATGAATAAGCTCTAGAATGATGTGTGTTAAGTTTCATGAAAATGGGTTCAGATTTAGATATAGCTCCCATATATATTTTCGTCCGATTTTAAGTAAATAGTGCTCCAAAGTCCTTATATATACATCAATTTGCACGAAATTTGGCATAGCGTACTGATTTATGTCTAGAATGATGTGTGCTGAGTTTCGTGAAAATCGCTTCAGATTTAGATATAGCTCCCATATATATTTCCGTCCGATTTTATGTAAATGGTATACCAAAGTCCCCATATATCCTTCGATTTGTACGAAATTTGGCATAACATACTGAATTAACCCTAGAATGATGTGTGCAAAGTTTCGTAAAAATTGGTTAAGATTTAGATATAGCTCCCATATATATATTCGTCCGATTTTAAGTAAATAGTGCTCCTAAGTCCTTATATATACATCAATTTGCACGAAATTTGGCATAGCGTACTGATTTATGTCTAGAATGATGTGTGCAAAGTTTCGTGAAAATTGGTTCAGAATTATATATAGCTCCCATATATATTTTCATCCGATTTTATGTAAATGGTACACCAAAGTCCCTATATATCTTTCGATTTGAACGAATTTTGGCATAGCGCACTAAATTGAGTCTAAAATGATGTGTGTTAAGTTTCATGAAAATCGGTTCAGATTTAGCTATAGCTCCCATATATATTTTCGTCCGATTTAAGGTAAATGGTGTACCAAAGACCCTATATATGTTTTGATTTACACGAAATTTGGCAAAGCCTAATGAATAAGGTCTAGAATGATGTGTGTTAAGTTTCGTGAAAATCGATTCAGATATAGATATAGCTCCCATATATATTTTCGTCCGATTTAAGGTAAATGGTGCACCAAAGTCTTTATACAACCTTCAATTTGCACGAAAGTTGGCACAGCGTACTGAATTGAGTTTTAAATGATTGGTGGAAAGTTTCGGGAAAATCGGTTCAGATTTAGATATAGCTCCCATATATATTTTCGTACGATTTGAGGTAAATGGTGCGCCAAAGTCTCTAAATATTTTTCGATATGCACGAATTTTGGCATAGCATACTCAATTGTGTCTAGAATGATGTGTGCTGAGTTTCGTGAAAATCGGTTCAGATTTAAATATAGCTCTCATATATATTTTTGTCCGATTTTTTTTAAATGGTGTACCAAAGTCCCTATATATCTTTTGATTTGGACGAAATTTGGCACAGAATAATGGATTAGGTCTAGAATGATGTGTATTAAGTTTCGTGAAAATCGCTTCAGATTTAGATATAGCTCCCATATATAGTATCGTCCGATTTAAGGGAAATGGTGTACCAAAGTCCCTATATATCTTTCGATTTGCACGAAATTTGGCGTAGCGTACTAAATTGAGTCTAGAATAACGTGTGCTAAGTTTCGTGGAAATCGGTTCAGATTTAGATATAGCTCCCATATATAGCTTCGTCCGATTATGTTAAATAGCGCATCAATGACCCTATATATCTTTCGCTTTGCACGAAATTTGGCACAGCGTAATGAATAAGGTCTAAAATGATGTGTGCTGAGTTTCGTGAAAATCGGTTCAGATTTAGATATAGCTCCCATATATAGTTTCATCCGATTTTAGGTAAATGGGGCACCAAAGTCCCTATATATATTTTGATTTGCACGAAATTTGGCATAGCGTCCTCAATTAGGTCTAGAATGATATGTGCTGAGTTTCGTAAAAATCAGTTCAGATTTAGATATAGCTCTTATATATAGTTTTGTTCGATTTTATACCCAATATACCCAAAGTGGTGAATGGTATCATATAGTCGGCTCAGTCCGACTTTACTACTTTCCTTACTGGTTTAGAAATATTTTTTTATGCCCTCCACCATAGTATGGAGGGTATATTAGTTTTGTTTTTCCGTTTGTAACGCATCGAAATAATCATTTCCGACCCTATAAAGTTTATATATTCTTGATCAGCGTAAAATTCTATGACGATCTAAGTATGTCCGTCAGTCCGTATGTCTGTTGTAATCACTCTAGCGTCTAACCGAATTGAGATAGATCGCCAAAATTTTGCATAGAGTCGTCTTTTGTCTGCAGGCAGGTCAAGTTCGGAGATGGGCTATATCGGTCCACGTTTAGACATAGCTCCCATATAAGGGTACCCCCAAATTTTCAGTATTTTGGGGTTCTTGAGCGCGTTTTACAACCGAATTCGTTGAAATTTGGTATAATGGGTTATTTTTGGATACCAAATTTTTCCACCAAAAATTATAAATATAGGTCCACTTTTTCTGGTAGCCCCCATATAACGGTACCTCCCAATTTTCAGTTTTTGGGGGGGGTTTTGACCGGATTTTTTCACCGAATTGGCTGTAATTAAATACTTCGAGTTCTTATTGGGTATCAAATTTCTCCACAAAAAATTATAAATATAGGTCCATTTTTTCGGGTAGCCCTCACATAAGGGTACCCCCAAATTTTCAGTATTTTGGGGTTCTTGAGCGCGTTTTTCAACCGAATTCGCTGAAATTTGGTATAATGGGTTCTTTTTGGATACCAAATTTCTCCACCAAAAATTATAAATATAGGTCCACTTTTTCTGGTAGCCCCCATATAACGGTACCTCCCAATTTTCAGTTTTTGGGGGGGGGTTTTGACCACGATTTTTTCACCGAATTGGCTGTAATTAAGTACTTCGAGTTCTTATTGGGTATCAAATCTCTCCACAAAAAAATTAGAAATATAGGTCCATTTTTTCGGGTAGCCCTCACATAAGGGTACCCCCAATTTTCGGTATTTTGCGGTTTACAACAATCGATTGGAAGAATTATCGTTATATGTATATTCCCAATGTTTTAATTTCAAAAAGTTGTCAGTACTTCTATGGTGGAGGGTATCCAAAGTTCGGCCCGGCCGAACTTAACGCTTTTTTACTTGTTTTCTTTCATGGCCTCTGCATAGGCGTGGATTTTTTAAACATATTTTTTTCATAGTCTATCCTGCAGATTAAAATTTAAAAATTAATTGATTTGCCTCTGCATACCCGGCTTTCATATGAAGCTACTTTAAAAGCGAAAGCAAAAAAAAAAACACAACGCAATTCCACATGTCTGTGACTGCATTTCAGCCGCATTTATTTTTCTCCTTTCATCCGACATCCTATATGGCTGGTTAACTCTATTGTATGTGTTTCTCCATTCATTATGTTCCGTATGGGGCCACGTTCATAATACCGGTCAATATGTCAAGTGCATCTCATTGCAACATGAGTGCGGAAACAAAAGACCAGAACATGAACCACTCTCACTCACTCAGTCTCTGATTCAGTCGTGCATTCTCGATGCTGCTGCTGTTTTTTGTTGCTCTTCTTCTTCCTCCCCTTGTTATTGTTTTCAATTTTTTACGGGATTTTTAATAGATTACCTAGTTATTGTTACTCTTGTGAATACAATATATTGTTGTTGTTATTGTTTTTATTGCAATTGTTGTTATTATTGTTTTGTAGCAGCTGATAGCCTGGTGGGTGTCACAAACAATAACTGAATATGTCGATCTGTTTTTTGCCTTTAATACCCCATTGGATAGACCAGTCGAATTTTTTTTGTTGACTTAAGTCGGAGGAGAGGGTATGCAGAACCCACGAACAATGCACACCGAACGTAGCATATTCATGGTGTATGGATACGTGTGTGTGTTTGTGCATTCAGAGCTCTGAACTCATTATAGAAATGAATATCCATTCATACATTTGCACACACACACACAGGCACACAACCACTCATACAGCCACACATGTGAATCGATACACTTGTTTGCCTTTCAATGGGGTTCCATTGTAGAGGACAAAAGTTTTCGGCATTCAAAAAATATAACAGAATGGTGGGACCTTGAAAAATATCCTTAAAAACGCCACGCCTAATTAGAGGCCATGGAAACATATTAAAAAAAATCTACGTCTATGTTGGGACCTTGAAAAAATATTTAACCAGTGAGCGGAGCAGTATAGCCGGACGGGGCCGACCATACGATACCCTACACAACTACCACGAACTCTAACTTTCTGAGGATGTTTATTCCGAGTCTGAGTAATATTTCGTGATATTTGCCCCCTCTTGTCCGATTAGAGGTTAACAACAC
This sequence comes from Musca vetustissima, assembly GCF_032173495.1. Lineage (NCBI taxonomy): Eukaryota > Metazoa > Arthropoda > Insecta > Diptera > Muscidae > Musca > Musca vetustissima. Next base: position 8,462 of record NW_026876144.1, read on the forward strand.
CTCTTCCTTACTTTTTTCGAATATTCAGTACAATCCTTCTATTTACTTGTCCAGATTACCTTCACGGTAGGTTGTGTTGAGATTTTCGGATTAAACTCTACTCGAAAACACACAAAAAATTATGTTTTCGGTCCATTTCATCCCAAAATTTTAATCTGATCATCACCGAAAATTGTAGGCGTTGTTCTTGACCATAACTGGAACTTCATGAAAAATTTCAAAGCCATCAGCGCGATATTTCTCTCTCTAATGTGGTAATGGGTTACTAAATAATATCTGAATACGTAAGCACCTGTAAATATTTGACTGTAACTCCCACATCTGAGTAGATACATCACTATATTTGGTATCAATTTATAGGAAAACCACTCCTCTTGAATATGCTATCAACTCCTGGGGTCTACATCCTCCAGGAGTAAATATATATGCCATAGAATACAAATATTGTCATTTTTCACACAAAAGTCAGGGTCCATTTGACCCGCTAAATATTGACCGATCTTTATCAAAACATGCATGCTTAATCTCTGGCCCGATTCCCTTCTCCATGCAAAAATTCGCGGTGTTTGGGCCATAATTGCGGCCTCTGGAGCGACCAGAAAAACCGACAAAAATAATGTTTTTGGTCCATTTCATCCCCTAAATATTAACCGATCTTTTCCAAAAACAATAGGGGTCTTCATTGGCCAGAACCCATCCTACATGCAAAATTTCGTGAAGTTTGGTCCATAACTGTGGCCTGTATCGTGTTTACAAATTATAATGGACAGACGGACGGACGGACGGACGGACACACATGTCTAGATCGACTCAGCTAGTCGAGATATGACGATCGGTATACTTAAAGGTGGGTCTAGGACCAATATTTCGCGGCGTTACAAACATTTGGGGCTGCACAAAGCTATAATACCCTGACAACATAGTTGTGTAGGGTATAAAAACAAGTGAAAACCCTATCATTTCAATTATCTGTTAGTATCCAAAGTTCGGCAGGGCCGAATTTTTGGTAGGAAGATTTTTTACCATATGCAACTAAAAAATACCAAATTTCAGCGATGTCGGATGAAAAACGCGCTCAAGAACCCTTATATGGGTGCTGCCCGAAAAAATTGACCTATATTTATAATTTTTAGTGGAGAAATTTGGAACCCAAAAATAACCCAATGTACCAAATTTCAGCGAACTCGGTTAAAAAACGCGCTCAAGAACCCCAAAATATCGAAAATTGGGCGGTACCCTTATATGGGGGCTATCCGAAAAAATGGAACTATATTTATAATTTTTAGTGGAGAAATTTGATAGCCATTAAGAACCCATTGTAGCAAATTTCAGCGAATTCGGTTGAAAAACGCGCTCAGGAACCCCACAATATCGAAAATTCTGCGGTACCCTTATAAGGGTGCTGCCCGAAAAAATTAACCTATATTTATAATTTTTAGTGGAGAATTTTTGGACCCAAAAATAACCCAATGTACCAAATTTCAGCGATTTCTGTCGAAAAACGCGCTCTAGAACCCCAAAAAATCGAAAATTGGGCGATACCCTTATATGAGTGCTGCCCGAAAAAATTGACCTATATTTATAATTTTTAATGGAGAAATTTGAAAGCCAATAAGAACCTATTGGACCAAATTTCAGCGAATTCGGTTGAAAAACGCCCTCAAGAACCCCAAAATATCGAAAATTGGGCGGAACCCTTATATGGGTACTGCCCGAAAAAATTGACCTATATTTATAATTTTTAATGGAATAATTTGGGACCCCAAAATAACCCAATGCACCAAATGTCAGCGAATTCGGTTGAAAAACGCGCTCAGGAACCCCAAAATATCGAAAATTGTGCGGTACCTTTATATGGGGGCTACCCGAAAAAATTGACCTATATTTATAATTTTTAGTGGAGAAATTTGATAGCCATTAAGAACCCATTGCACCAAATTTCAGCGAATTTGGTTGAAAACGCGCTAAAGAACCCCAAAAAATCGAAAATTGGGTGGCACCCTTATATGGGGGCTACCCGGAAAAATGAACCTATATTTATAATTTTTAGTGGAGAAATATGATAGCCAATAAGAACCCATTGCACCAAATTTCAGCGAATTCGGTTGAAAAACGCGCTGCAGAACCCCTAAATATCGAAAATTGGGCGGTACCCTTATATGTTGGCTATCCGAAAATATAACCAATATTCATAATTTTTTTGTGGAGAGGTTTGCTACCAATAAGAACTCAAAATACTAAATTACAGCCAATTCCGAAGAAAAATACGATCAAAAACCACCCAAAATACTAGAAATTAGGAGGCTCCGTTATATGGAGGCTACCCGAAAAAAGTAGACCTATATTTATAATTTTTTTGTGAAGACATTTAGTGCCCAATAAGAACCCAATGCACCAAATTTCAGCGAAATCGGTTGAAAAACGCGCTCAAGAACCCAAAAATACCAAAAATTGGGGGTTACCGTTATATGGGAGCTATGCCTAAACGTGGACCGATATATCCCATCTTCGAACTTGACCTGCCTGCAGACAAAAGACAACTCTATGCAACATTTCAGCACCATATCTCAATTCCTTCAGAAGATAGCGTGATTACAACACACGGACGGACGGACATGGCTAGATTGTCTTAGAATTTCAACCTGATCAAGAATATATATATACTTAATAGGGTAGGAAATGAATATTTCGATGAGGAATGACATACTATGATGGAGGGTATAACAATTAACGCCTAAGTAGAGGCCATGAAAAAATATTTTAAAACCAGTAAGGAATGTTGTAAAGTCGGACGGGGCCGACAATATGATACCCTTCACCACGATGGGTATATTCAACAGATGAATCCTAACAAACGTCGCATTTTTAAAGGACCAGTAAAATGAAATTGGATTCATAAATATGTCATTCTGCAACCAATACTAAATTTTTCATTTGGTCAGATATAGAAGCTATATCTAAATCTGAACCGATTTCAACGATTTCATGAAACTCTGCACACATCATTCTAGGCTCCATTCAGTATGCTGTTTCAAATTTCGTGCAAATCAAAAGATATTTACAGACTTTGGTGCACCATCTACCTTAAATCGGACGAAAATATATATGGGAGCTATATCTAAATCGGAACCGATTTTCACAAAATTTAACACACATCATTCTAGGCTCCATCCAGTATGCTGTTTCAAATTTCTTGCAAATCGAAAGATATTTAGGGACTTTGGTGCACCATTTACCTTAAATCGGACGAAAATATATATGGGAGCTATATCTAAATCCGAACCGATTTTCACGATACTTAGCACACATCGTTCTAGGCGCAATTTAGTACGCTGTGCCAAATTTCGTGCAAATCGAAAGATAATTACAGACTTTGGTGTACCATTCACTTTAAATCGGACGAAAATATGGGAGAGAGGTATATATGGGAGCTATATCTAAATCTGAACCGAATTACACGAAACTTAACACACAGCGTTCTAGACTTAGTTTAGTAGGCTGTGTCAAATTTCGTGCAAATCGAAGGATATATAAGGACTTTGGTGCACTATTTACCTAAAATCGGACGAAAATATGTATGGGAGCTATATATAAATCTGAACCGATTTTCACGATACTTAGCACACATCATTCTAGACGCAATTCAGTACGCTGTGCCAAATTTCGTGCAAATCGAAAGATATTTACAGACTTTGGTGCACCATTTACATTAAATCGGACGAATTTATATATGGGAGCAATATCTAAATCTGAACCGATTTTCACGATACTTAGCACACATCATCGTAGGCTTAATTCAGTTCGCTGTGCCAAATTTCGTGCAAATCGAAAGATATTTAGGGTCTTTGGTGCACCATTTACCTTAAATCTGAGGAAAATATATATGGGAGCTATATCTAAATCTGAACCGATTTTTCCCAATTTCAATAGGATTCGTCCTTGCGCCAAATAAGTGACTTGTGCCAAATTTCATCCAAATCGGATCCTAACTGCGACCTGTACTTTGTTTACAATTAAACATCTACAGACGGACGGACTGACGGACATGCATAAATCGACTCAGAAATTGATTCTATGCATATTCTCAAACGAAACCATGTGCCTATCCCGTTTCCTTTTGCCTGTTACAAACATATGCACAAAGACATAATACCCTGTACCACCGTGTGGTGAAGGGTATAAAAATCCACGCCTAAGTAGAGGCCCTGAAAAGAAATGTAAAAAATCCCCGGTTAAGTAGAGGCCTGGAAAAAATATTTTTAAAAAATCCAAACCTATGCTGAGATCTTGAAAAAAACTTTTTATGTCTTATTTTGAACCCCAACTGTACTGATGCTCTCTCTCTCTCTCTCTCTGTTAGCATCCGGATGCCCATAGGCAGTTGGAAATATAATACCAGCTGTAGGTTTTTAAAAAAAAAACTACATATGTATGTATGTGTATGCACCATACAATATATTTACATATCAACAGTCATAAATATCTTGCCATAGTTGTATGCATGAACAGTTTCGATAGTAGTTTTTTTTTTTTTGTTAAGTTTTCAATTTAGCGGCGATTTTTTGCTGTTGTTGTTTTTGTTTGCCCTACTCATTCTTTTGTTTTGCCACAATTTGTAAACAAATCTGTAATATTGTTATTTATTTTTTGTTGTTGTTGCTGCTGTAAACATAGTTTCAATTGCCGTACAATTTTTCCATTTTTTTGTTCTGGTTGTCCAGCCCTATTGTCTTTCTCGGTTCCATAATTTGTGTAATTTAAAATATTTAATAGGCATCAGCAGCCATTCTTTTCTACACGGCTATACTCGAAATGTGAATGTAATTATAAAATTGTTTATAATACAATTTTAATTATTATTTTACAGAATGTTTGATGGTTGATTTACAAAAAAATAACAACAACAACAACAGCAACAACAAATATCACCCACACAGATTATTGCAACTGACAATAATGCTGTCGATAATACTGTCAATGGTGTTTAAATTATTTTGAAGTGCTTCCCTTTGTGTGAGTGTGTGTGTATGTGTGTGCGCAATTGCATGTGTAGGGATTAGTTGAATATTATGACAGGCAAACAGAAAGAATTTGAAATATTTAATGTGTAATATATACATAGATTGGAAAATTATTATTAAATGGCAAAAATTGCAGTAGGGAGGAAAATGGTATTAAAAATCACTTGAAATCCCAAAATAATTTATCTATGGCATATAAATTATTTGCATACAATGTCGTTTATGGCGTATATTACATTTTCAAACAAATATATTTTCAAATTGAATTTTTTGGAACTGTTTTAGCCACGTTTTGTTAGTATAACAGTTTGTTTCACATAGAAATGGAAGTGTTACCCATTTCAAATATGTTTTATTGGCAATAATTGATGGCAAAAATGATTTCTGTGACACTTTTTGGCAGTATAACAGTTAACATTGAAACTGTTATACGCGAATATAACACTTCAAATATGGTTTAATAGCAATAATTGATGCTAAAATTGATTATTATGATATTTTTAGGCAGTATAACAGTTAACATTGAAACTGTTATACACGAATATAACACTTTAACAAATGGTAAATTTTGATTTATGCACCAAATAAACGACGTAAAATGTTTTTAAGGAAATATTCTTTGAATTAACAATTGTTTGGTGGTGTTATAATACCTTTATAAACTGTTATACACTGAAATTGTAGACTAAAATGTCTGTAAAATATATATATATATATATATGTTTTTGTACAATTGTTGTTAATGATAACGACAACAAATATGTTTTATTGGCAATAATTGTTGGCAAAATTGATTCATATGACATTATTAGGCAGTATAACAGTTAACATCAAAACTGTTATATACGAATATAACACTTCAAATGTAGTTTATCAGCAATAATTGATGCTAAAATTGATTATTATGATATTTTTAGGCAGTATAACAGTTAACCTTGAAACTGTTATACACTTATATAACACTTTAAAAAATGCCAAATTATGTGTTATGCCTCAAATATACGACTTTAAACGTTTTGAAGAAAATATTCTTTGCCTTAGCAGTCATTTCGAGGTGTTATAATACCTTTATCAACTGTTATACATGGATATTGTAGACTAAATTATTCTGAAAAATATATATTTTTTGAAGAATTGTTGTTATTGATAAAGCAAATTATTTATCCATTTTCCTTTTTAAAATATTTACATTTTTCGATGCGATTTTGTAAAGTTTCGGTTGTATAACAGTTTATAACTATAACAAAATTAACTGTTATACTATTTAAATTATGTCTAATGTGTACAAACCTGGAATATTTCAGATTTAAGGCGTTTTTACGGAGTATAACAGTTATGTTTGAAACTGTTATACACGAAAAAATTCAAAATACCTAAAATAGAAAATTCACGCCTAAGGATAGACTATGAAAAAATACTTTTAAAACATCCACGCCTTGAAATAGGTCATGAAAAATATTAAAACAAAGTCCACGACTTTAAATAGGCCCTGAAAAGTATTTTTTAACAAATCCACGCCCTGAAATAGGCAATGAGAATTATTTTTATAAAAAATCCACGCCCTGAAATAGGCAATGAAAAATATTTTTATCAAAAATCCAAGCCTTGGCATAGTCTATGAAAAAAAGATTTTTAAAAACCAGTAAGGAAAGTAGTAAAGTCGGACGGTGCCGACTATATGATACCCTTCACCACTATGGATATATTAAACAGATGCATCCTAACAGAATTCGCTATTTTGGAGGACCACTAACCTATATAGGAGCTATATCCATATCGGAACCGATTTAAACAAAACACGTTAGACTACTCTAACTTTGGTACGTTGTCCAACATTGTGTGACAATCGGCGTAACTTTGGGTCTTTGGTGCACAATTTACTTAAAATCGGACGAAACTATATATGGGGGTTATATCTAAATCTGAACCGATTCCAACAAACTTGACAACCGAAAGGTTATAGTAACGTTGTGTGAATTGTTTTCCCAATCGGCTTAACTTTGGGTCTTTGGTGCCTAATTTAACATAAATCGGACGAAAATATATATGGGAGCTATATCTACATCTGAATCGATTTTCATGAAACTTAGCACACATCCCTCTAGACTCAATTCAGTACGCTTTGCCAAATTTCGTACAAATCGAAGTATATTTAGGGACTTTGGTGCACCATTTACCTTAAATCGGATGAAAATATGTATGGGAGCTATATCTAAATCTGAAGCGATTTTCAAGAAATTTTACACACATCGTTCTAGGCCTAATTCAGTATGATGTGCGAAATTTCGTGCAAATCGAAAGATATATTGGGACTTTAGTGACTCATTTTCTTAAATCGGACGAAAATATATATGGGAGCTATATCTAAATATGAACCGATTTGCACGAAACTTAGCGCACATCATTCTAGGCTTAATTCAGTACGCTGTGCCAAATTTCGTGGAAATCGAAAGATATATAGGGACCTTAGTGCCCATTTACCTTAAATCGGACGAAAATATATATGGGAGCTATATTTAAAACTGAACCGATTTTTACGAAACATAACACAAATCATTCTAGGCTTAATTTAGTACGCTGTGCCAAATTTCGTGCGAATCGAAGCATATTTAGGGACTTTGATGCACCATTTACCTGAAATCGGACAAAAATATATGTGGGAGCTATATATAAATCTGAACCGATTTTCTCGGAACTTAGCGCACATCATTCTAGGCTTAATTCAGTACGCTGTGCCAAATTTCGTGCAAATCGAAAAATATTTAGGGGCTTTGGTGCACCATTTACCTTAAATCGGGCGAAAATATATATGGGAGTTATATCTAAATCTGAACCGATTTTCTCGGAACTTAACACACATCATTCTAGACTTAATTCATTACGTTGTGCCAAATTTCGTGCAAATCGAAAGATATATTGGGACTTTAGTGACTCATTTTCTTAAATCGGACGAAAATATATATGGGAGCTATATCTAAATATGAACCGATTTGCACGAAACTTAGCGCACATCATTCTAGGCTTAATTCAGTACGCTGTGCCAAATTTCGTGGAAATCGAAAGATATATAGGGACCTTGGTGCCCATTTACCTTAAATCGGACGAAAATATATATGGGAGCTATATTTAAAACTGAACCGATTTTTACGAAACATAACACACATCATTCTAGGCTTAATTTAGTACGCTGTGCCAAATTTCATGTAAATCGAAGCATATTTAGGGACTTTGGTGGCTCATTTTCTTAAATCGGACGAAAATATATGTGAGGGAGCTATATCTAAATCTGAACCGATTTTCACGAAACTTAGCACACATCTTTCTAGACCTAATTCAGTACGCTGTGCGAAATTTTGTGCAAATCGAAAAATATTAGGGAACTTTGGTGCACCATTTACCTTAAATCGGACGAAAATATATATGGGAGCTATATCTAAATCTGAACCGATTTTCACGAAATTTAACACACATCTTTCTAGACTTAGTTCAGTACGTTGTGCCGAATTTCGTGTAAATCCAAATATATTCAGGGACTTTGGTGCCCCATTTATCTTAATTCGGAAGAAAATATATATATATATATATATATATTTGTAAAAAATCCTTGCATGTAGATAGAACGTTTAAAATATGTTTAACCCCAAAAGAAGAATAAATTAAATAAAATATCAAAGAAAATTCCATCGGCCCCGGATGCGTATGACTGTTAGTAATTACCCGACCTAGGGGGCGTATGATTATTAATAATTAAAAACATATTAAACTTACGTTTTTCTTTTTGAATTTTTTTTTTCTCCTTTTCTATGGGATATTTTCCCGATTTTTTAATTCTTATTTTTTCTTGGTTGTGTATAAATTTAGAATATATTTTTTATTTACTTCGTATTTAAGTCTCGTGTACCCTTTTCAACCAATTAAAAAAGTTGTGTTAAATTTTTTTCTTGTTTGCCAAGAAATTAAAAATAAACTTTTCGCTGTAGTTGTTGTTGTTGTTGCTGTGGAGCTTCTTGTAAATTAATTGCACATGTTTAGCACGTGTTTAACGTGAGGTGAACACACACACACACACGGACACTTGTATAAATTTTTTTATTATTTTTTTTAGAGTGGCACTTTTTTTGTCTGGCACTGCAGTTTTTGAGGCAAGGGGTGGGGGAGGATTTTTTTTTTGGGTATCAGAAAAAAAAAATTTTGAGATTTTTTTGAATATTATTTTCTTGTTTTCAAAATTTTTGAATTTTTTTGGATGCTAAAATTGATTATTATGACATTTATAGGCAGTATAACAGTTAACATTGAAACTGTTATACACGAATATAACAGTTTAAATAACGTTAAATTATGATTTATGCAACAAATAAACGACGTGAAATGTTTTTAAGGCAATATTCTTTGAATTAGCAGTCATTTCGTGGTGTTATAATACATTTATAAACTGTTATACACTGAAATTGTAGACTAATATGTCTGTAAAATATATATATATATATATATATATGTTTTTGTACACTTGTTGTTAATGATAACAACAACAAACATGTTTTATTGGCAATAGGCAGTATAACAGTTAACATCAAAACTGTTATACATGAATATAACACTTCAAATATGGTTTAATAGCAATAATTGATGCTAAAATTGATTATTATGATATTTTTAGGCAGTATAACAGTTAACCTTGAAACTGTTATACACGAATATAACACTTGAAATTACGTCAAATTATGATTTATGCAACAAATAAACGACTTTAAACGTTTTGAAGAAAATATTCTTTGTCTTAGCAGTCATTTCGAGGTGTTATAATACCTTTATTAACTGTTATACATGGATATTGTAGACTAAATTATTCTGAAAAATATATATTTTTTGAAGAATTGTTGTTATTGATAAAGCAAATTATTTATCCATTTTCCTTTTTAAAATATTTACATTTTTCGATGCGATTTTGTAAAGTTTCGGTTGTATAACAGTTTATAACTATCACAAAATTAACTGTTATACTGTTTAAATTATGTCTAATGTGTACAAACCTGGAATATTTCAGATTTAAGGCGTTTTTACGGAGTATAACAGTTATGTTTGAAACTGTTATACACGAAAAAATTCAAAATACCTAAAATAGAAAATTCACGCCTAAGGATAGACTATGAAAAAATACTTTTAAAACATCCACGCCTTGAAATAGGTCATGAAAAATATTAAAACAAAGTCCACGACTTTAAATAGGCCCTGAAAAGTATTTTTTAACAAATCCACGCCCTGAAATAGGCAATGAGAATTATTTTTATAAAAAATCCACGCCCTGAAATAGGCAATGAAAAATATTTTTATCAAAAATCCAAGCCTTGGCATAGTCTATGAAAAAAAGATTTTTAAAAACCAGTAAGGAAAGTAGTAAAGTCGGACGGTGCCGACTATATGATACCCTTCACCACTATGGATATATTAAACAGATGCATCCTAACAGAATTCGCTATTTTGGAGGACCACTAACCTATATAGGAGCTATATCCATATCGGAACCGATTTAAACAAAACACGTTAGACTACTCTAAC
>NW_026876145.1:0-18947 GCF_032173495.1 Musca vetustissima
TTTTCAAGGATTCATTACGTATTGCTATATGCATAGAATCACTTTCTGAGTAGACATACGCATGTTCGTATGTCTGTCTGTCCGTCCGTCTGTTCTGTCTGTCCGTCTGTCCGTCGGTTCAGATTTAGATATATATTTTCGTTCGATTTAACGTAAATGGTGCACCAAAGTACCTAGATATATTTCGATTTGCACGAAATTTGGCACAGCGTTATGAATTAGGTCTAGAATGATATGTGCAAAATTTCGTGGAAATCGGTTCAGATTTGGATATAGCTCCCATATATATTTTCGTTCGATTTAACGAAATGGTGCACCAAAGTAACTTTATATATTCCGATTTGCACGAAATTTGGCACAGCGTAATTAATTAGCTCTAGAATGATGTGTGTTAAGTTTCCTGAAAATCGGTTCAGATTTATATATATATATATATTATATGCTTATAATTGATTTTCATAATTTTGTCCCAGGTCCTTTAAAAATTCAACGTGTTTTAGGTTTCATCTGTTGGATATACCGAAAGTGGTGAAGTCGGCCCCTTCCGACTTTACTACATTCCTTACTGTTTTTTTACTATAAAATTCTGAAACCAGTGAGCAGAGCAGTATAGTCGGACGGGACTGACCATACGATAACCTATTCTGAGCTTGGGCAATATTTCGCAATATTTTCACCCTCTTAACCGACTAGAGGTCAACAGATATTACTAATATTCAGTACAGCCCTTCTAATTACTTATCCAGATTCCCTTCACCGTGGGTTGTGTTGTGATGTTCGCTCTCAATTGTGGCCTATAGATTGACTCGAAAAAACACAAAAAATTAAGTTTTTGGTTCAATTCATCCCAAAATTATTATGTGATCATCACCGAAAATTATAGGCGTTGTCCTTGCCATAACTGGAACCTCATGGAAAATTTCAAAGCGATCAGCGCTAAATAATAAACGTTATACGTAAGCACCTGTAAATATTTAAGTGTAACTCCTAAACCGAGTATATACGACAATATAATTGGTATCAATTTACATCGTCTTGGGTATACTCAACTTCTCGGGTCTATGTCCTTCAGGGGTAAATATAAACGCTATAGAATACAAAAAAAAATATATATATTATTTAAAGTAACGCGCTCCCCTGTGTGTTGAAAAATATTCTTCAAAAAAAGTCGATCTTAAAACCGGTGAGCGGTATCGTATAGTCGGACGGGGCCGACCATACGATACCCTACACAACTACCACGGAACTCTAACTTTCTGTCGATGTTTATTTTGAGCGTGGGCAATATTTTTTGTGAAAGTTGCACCCTCTCCCTTACACTGACATATTTTCCGAATATTCCCAATATTGAGTACAACCCTTCAATTACTTGTCCAGATTCCCTTCACCGTTGATTGTGTTGTGATGTTCGGATTAAAATTGTGGCCTACAGATCGTCTCGAAGAAAACATAAACAATTAAGTTTTCGGTCCACTGCATCGCAAAATTTTGATCTGATCATCACCAAAAATTATACCCGATATCCCTGACCATACCTGGATCCTCATTGAACATTTCAAAGCGATCAGCGCTATATATCCGCCCTCTAGTGTGGTATTGGGTTACTTAATAATATCTGAATACGTAAGCACCTGTAAATATTTAAGTGTAACTCCCACATCTGAGTACATACGACCATATAATAGGTATCAACCACTCCTCTTGAACACACTATAAACTTCTCGGGCCTTCAGGGGCAAATATATACGCCATAGAATACAAATTTTGTAATTTTTCACACAAAAGTCAGGGTTCATCTGACCCGCTAAATATTGACCGATCTTTACCATTACTATGCAAAAATTCGCGGTGTTTGGGTCATAACTGTGGCCTCAGGAGCGACCAGAAAAACCGACAAAATAAAGTTTTTGGTCCATTTTATCCCCTAAATATTAACCGACCTTTTCCAAAAAAAAAAAAAAAAAAAAAAAAAAATAGGGGTCTTCATTGGCCAGAACCCCTTCTACATGCAGAATGTGAAGATTGGTCCATAACTGTGGCCTGTATCGTGTTTACAAATTATAATGGACAGACGGACGGCCGGAACACATATCTAGATCGATTCAGCTAGTCGAGATATGACGATCGGTATACTTTAAGGTGGGTCTAGGACCAATATTTCGCGGCGTTACAAACTTTTGGAGCTGCACAAAGCTATAATACCCTGACAACATAGTTGTGTAGGGTATAAAAACTTTTGGAGTTGCACAAAACAACATAGTTGTGTAGGGTATAAATAGATATTCGATAAATACGCATTTTTGTACACAAATTCCCTATAAATTTGTTCTTATAAAAATATTTTAAAAAATACACGATTGTTTAGATGGGTTTTCCATCCATAATCTAGTTCTTCTGGGTTATGGATGGAAACCCGTCTAAACGACTTCCACACCTATCAGTTCTTCTATAAGTCACACACACACATATTCCGAATCGTTTCAATTCACCTAACCCAGAGTGTTCAGTTTTTTTGTTGAAACCTTTTGAAAAATTGCATGTCTTTCTGCCTCCGCTACAACACTTCTTCCACCGCTGCCATGATTGTGGCATCTGAGTGACACGTAATTACACTTGACTGCAACATAAAGCAGAGTAATGCAGCATTCGCTTTTATGTCGGCCAAGTGTGAACGGGGTGACATATTTAACTCTTCAACCTCAGCACACAGATCGTTTATGAATTTCGTTTTTGTTGTTGTTGACCTTTCTTTAATTTGCTGGTGATACAAAAAAAGCTACAAAAACAAAAAAATCTCAATAAAAAGGGGAGAACTGAAAGAAAAGAAATAACAACGACAACAAAAAATTGTATGTTTTATATTTTTTTTTTAATTTAAAGCTTAAAAAAGGCACATTTTTATTTAAGGTTTACATATTTTTTGTTTTGTTTTGTGAATTTTTTCATTAGATAATTACATTTTTATTTTAAATTCGTTTTTGTTTTTATCTTAAAATACTCGAAATGAAAAATACATCATATCACAAAAATACACGAGTATTTGTTAGGGTTGAGGGGCAAGGGGAGCGAGTGGGCGAGCATTGGGAATGAGTATTTCATTTATTTACAAAAAAAAAGAAATAAAATCTTAATTGTTTAAACGCTTGTTACTACTAATCTTTGTATGACCTTCCTCACGTTGTTTCCGTTTCCGTTTCAGTTTTAGATGCTTTTCATTATTGGGCTAGTTCATGTCGTTGTTGTTATGGTGCCCTTGTTCTAAGTGGCAAATTGAAAATAGCGGGATGTCCACTTGAAAAAGTTTCTTAATTAAAAATGCTGAGGAATTTAGTTTAACTGTTGTTGTTGTTGTTCTTGTCGCCATGCTGTATGCTTTTAATTATTTTAAATTAAAGCTCTGCAGAGAGAGAGAGAGAGAGAGAGAGAGGTCAGTGAAATTCGGACGACAATAATTTGCTGCATTTTCCAAAATCGTCTCCATTCGATTCGCTTCGTTTACTCCGCTTTACTGCTGTCCGCAACTAACTAATCAAATCAATTCGTTTTCACATGGGCACCCGTCGCATTGTAGTAACCATTCGGTTTTGAGATTTTCTTTACTTTCACAGTTCCAGCATCGGCTTCCGCCACCGTTGGAGGTCCCCAGGATACTTGTCGCTTAACGGATGCTTTACGATTGACTCTATCGGTATTGGGTGGAGTTTTGTTCTGCAATGCAATGTTGTTCGTTTCCATCGTTGCGGGATTTTCCATGTCATTAGTGGGTGGGTTGGTCCGTTGATCCGTCCATTGTGTTTGTGTGCGTGTTCGGAGGTTGTGTTGAAATGTTGTCAAAGAGAACTCTGATGATTTAATTAATTTGAATTTTGCAATATCGTTGTACTTGTTTTAATAAAATGTATTTTCACTTTTTCACTTGATCTCTTACAATGCGATGCACGCCAGGGATGCACAAATACAACAATACATGCTGCTGTACTATATATTTATGGTTTACAATATCATGCAGTTATTTCGTTATTTCAGGCGATGTTACAATTATTTGTTGGTTATTGTCTTTTGTTGTGTAAAATGAATTTGATATTGGAGATTTTAATTAAACAAAAAATGAAATAAAATACTGAACCACAGCAGGCAGACTGAATGACTGACACAAAGGACAATTTGGAATCGACACGATTGTTGTTGGATTTTCAAATTCATTTAAATAGTGTCCTGTTGGAAGGAAATGACCTTTTATAACCTCAGATTTATGGCTTATGAGGGTGGTACGACAAATAGGTAATCCATCGGAATAACTTTTTTTCTACATCTAGTTTCTTTGTGCCTGTGCCAGTTCAGATAATTTTGAGTCGATTTCTAAGTCTCCTTCTACCTGTCTGGCTGGTGCACACGATAATGTTCCAATGGAGTAATAAATTTGCTAAATTTGCAATGTCAATATTTCCTCCAAACTTAAATAAGTTTGAAAGATATGCAATATCGAAAAATAAATTTATAAAACCGAATTATCCGATCGAATCCAAACTTTGCATCACTTCTCCTTGTCCACTAAAGGACTCCTTGTCCACAAAAGGACAACATTCTGAACATTTGAAAAATGTTTGTGTATCGAGCCGATTGAAAATCGGTAGTGGCAAAAATTTTGGACATTGGATTAGGGGAGACATAGGTCCATCACGCCATTTACCTCTTTCATAGTAAGTCAACATTTTGAAAATGTTTAAATCTTATATACTAGATACAAAGGTAAACATATATGGAACGAAAAAAAATCGAACCAACGTAAAAAGGGGACCAAAAATCAAAATTCGATCGGAATTCTTCAAAAGTATCACCATGAAAATCGAGCGAAATCGCCAACCACTGACCAAAAATTCTTTTTTACCAAATTTAGTCCGTTGACATCGACATAATGTGTCGACAATTGCGAGCGGTAACTGGATTTTGGATATTTCAGACCAAATTTGAACACTATGAAAATCGAGCGAAATCGCCAACCACGGACCAAATATTTTTTTTACCAAATTTAGTCCGTTGACATCAACATTATTTGTCGACAATTGCGAGCGGTAACTGGATTTTGGATATTTAGACCAAATTTGAACACTATGAAAATCGAGCGAAATCACCAACCACGGATCAAATATTTTTTTTTTACCAAATTTAGTCCATTGACATCAACATTATTTGTCGACAATTGCGAGCGGTAACTGGATTTTGGATATTTCAGACCAAATTTGAACCGAAAAACAAATACGTTTTCAATTTGGTCCGTGATCGATTTGGTCCCTATACAAAAATTCGTGTAAATCGAAAGATATATAGGGACTTTGGTGCACCAATTACATAAAATCGGACGAAAATATATATGGGAGCTATATCTAAATCGGAACCGATTTTCACGAAACTTTCCACACATCATTCTAGACTTAATTCAGAAAGCTATGCCAAAATTCATGCAAATCGAAAGATGTATAGGGACTTTGGTACACAATTTACCTTAAATCGGACGAAGATATATATGGGAGCTATATCTAAATCTGAACCGATTTTCACGAAACTTAACACATTTCATTCTAGACCTTATTTATTACTCTGCGCCAAATTTCGTGCAAATCGAAAGATATATAGGGACTTTGGTACACAATTTACCTTAAATCGGACGAAGTTATATGGGAGCTACATCTAAATCTGGACCGATTTTCACGAAACCTTGTACACATCATTCTAGACTTAATTTAGCATGCTATGCCAAATTTCGTGCAAATCGAATGATATATTGGGACTTTAGTGGACTATTTACCTAAAATCGGGCGAAGCTATATATGTGAGTTATATCTAAATCTGAACCGATTTTCACGAAACTTTGCACACATCATTCTTGACTTAATTCAGTACGCTGTGACAAATTTCGTGCAAATCGAAAGCTATTTAAGGACTTTGGTGCACCCTTTACCTTAAATCGGACGAAGATATATACGGGAGCTATATCTGAACCGATTTTCTCAATTTCAATAGGGTTCGTCCTTGGGCCAAATGAATGAGCTGTGCCAAATTACATCCAATTCGAAAAATAATTGCGACCTGTACTTTTTTTACAATTTAACATGGACAGACAGACAGACGGACGGACATGCATAAATCGACTCAGAAAGTGATTCTATGCATATTCTCAAAAGGAACCACGTGTCTATATCGTTTCCTTTTGCCTGTTACAAACCTACGCACAAAGACATTTTTTTCGAGCCAACTAAATAAAGTGAATCATATATGACCACTAAAAATTCCGCGGATACTTTATAAGCAATATTCTTGATCAAAGTAAAGTTGGCATCATGAGAGATCGCAATATTTAAGAGAGAGCTTAGAAAATTTGCCATACATATTGCTATAACTTTTAGGTACTGAAAATCGGACATATCGTTCTTCGTTTTGGCATAGCCCTCCTATATAGGGATATCACCTCATTTTCCTAATATTAAATGTTTTAGTCGCAGTTTCCACCCAACAATTTGGCATTTCGGGTTCTTACAAGGAAATAGATGTCATAGCTTTCTTTCAATGGTCCCGTCCTCATGTATGATATTTTTATAGACCTGGGAGCGTAGGCGCACCTGAAGTGGCTCTTATTAGATATTCTGGGCTCATTGAGGTACCCTCATATTACAGTATAGCCTTATTTTCGGTATTTTTAAGTTTTTTGTATTCAAGGTTTTTATAGGGTGAAAAATATTTTCAGAGAAAACTGTTAACAATTGTCCCGTCCCATTTGAGGTATTTAGAATTTCATAGTAAAGGTCCGTCTCCATTGGAAGTCCTAGGAACATTTTCCAATCGAAGAGCCTGTAATTTGGCATTTCAGGATCATCTATAACAAAAAGTGTTCAATATATGTAGGTCCATGTTTTGACATAATTCACATAAAAACTTATCGCTACGTTATAGGAATTTTTTTGGTAAAAGCCTCTTAACACAATAAAGAACACCTATTTTGGTCCCGAAAGATTTAAAAAATTTTAAATACACCTTATCGTGCAGGGTATATTTATAAGTTATACGATATACTAAATATACGATCGCTGTATATTTTTCGTAACATATAATATATGTTATGAATTTTTGGTCTATGGACATGAACCAAAAATCCCACAAAAATATGTTTGTGGAAGAAGCGCTTCAAAGAAAATAGGTCATGTGGTGACTGTTCTGCTGTTCCCTAATTTGTATGCCCAAAGTCTTCGGAGATATTCGAAAAACAAACAAGTGACGATGAATCCCTGTTCAACATGAGCTTTGCATGTTCTCACATATCGACTCAAATCAGGACCATTTTGTCCAGTTTAGAACGTGGAATTAATGGGTCATGCGTAGGGTTTGGGAATTCCCGACTTTTTTCATTCCCGGGAAATCGGGAATTCAAAATTTTCAATCCCGGGTACCCGGGAATTCCCGGGACTTTTCACAAATTTGTTAGATATAAATTTTAAGTCGCGTCGGTCAATTATTTCTTTTTGTAATCTCTGTGGAATTGAATGGTTGATGGAAGTTTGTTGATCTTACAATGTTTTCAAGATAGCATAAACAATAGCATAAAACGTATGGCATAATTCCAGCAAAATAACCCTTCAATAGGACATTTAGAATAAATTTTCTCATGACATTCGCCCTATCTGGAACAGTTGCTACATGTGGGTTTCAAAACATAATTCCAGCAATTTTTCTTTAATCATAAGCATTAAAATTATTAATTCCGCATTAATATTTATTTAGAAATACAGTTTCCCGTTTTCCCGGGAAATACTATCGGGAAATTCCGGGAATATCGATGTCAAAAAATCGGGAAATCCCGGGAATACCCGGGACGGGAATTCCCGACCCCAAACCCTAGTCATGCACCGTAAAGCCCTGACATTCTATTTGCCTTTAAACGGGTCATGTTTGCGAATATTCCGCTTCATCGACGTTGAACGATCAATACGGAGTGAATTTGATTCAATTACATTTTCGAAGAAATTCGAATAAAGAAGAATGAATGCAGATGATTGCGAGCACTCATACATCGGTTTTAGCCAGGGCCGCCAGGGTCGCTTTCTGAGTCGATTTATGCATGTTTATCCGCCTGTCCGTCTGTTTGTGTTAAATTGTAAACAAAGTACAGGTCGCATTTATAATCCGATTTGGATGAAATTTGGCACAGCTCATTTGTTTGGCCCAAGGACGAACCCTATTGAAATTGGGAAAAATCGGTTCAGATTCAGATATAGCTCCCATATATAGTTTCGTCCGATTTCATGTACATGGTACACCAAAGTCCCTATATATCCTTCGATTTGCACGAAATTTGGCATAAAGTACTGAATAGAGCCTAGAGTGATGTCTGCCAAGTTTGGAGAAAATCGGTCCAGATTTAGATATAGCTCCCATATATAGCTTCGTCCGATTTCATGTAAATGGTACACCAAAGTTCCTATATATCCTTCGATTTGAACGAAATTTGGTATAACGTACTGGATTGAGCCTAGAGTGATGTCTGCCAATTTTCGAGACAATCGTTCGAGACTTAGATATAGCTCCCATATATATTTTCGTCCGATTTGATGTAAATGGTGCACCAAAGTCCCTATATACCCTTTCCCATATATATTTTCGTCCGATTTGATGTAAATGGTGCACCAAAGTCCCTATATACCCTTCGATTTGCACGAAATTTGACATAACGTACTGAATTGAGCCTAGAGTGATGTCGGTCAAGTTTCGAGAAAATCGGACCAGGTTTAGATATAGCTTAAATATATAGTTTCGTCCTATTTGATGTAAATGGTGCACCAAAGTCCCTATATATCTTTCGATTTGCACGAAATTTGGCATAACGTACTGAACTGAGCCTAGATTGGTGTATGTCAAGTTTCGAGAAAATCGGTCAAGGTTTAGATATAGGTCCCATATATATTTTCGTCCGATTTAATGTAAATTTAGTCCAGAATGATGGGTGCCAAGTTTCGTGAAAATCGGTTGAGATTTAGATCTAGCTCTCTTTTATTATACCCTACACAACTATGTTGTCAGGGTATTATAGCTTTGTGCAGCCCCAAAAGTTTGTAACGCCGCGAAATATTGGTCCTAGACCCACCTTTAAGTATACCGATCGTCATATCTCAACTAGCTGAGTCGATCAAGACATGTGTGTCCGTCCGTCTGTCCGTCCGTCCGTCCGTCTGTCCATTATAATTTGTAAACACGATACAGGCCACAGTTATGGACCAATCTTCACGAAATTTTGCATGTAAGATGGGTTCTGGCCAATGAAGACCCCTATTGTTTTTGATAAAGATCGGTTAATATTTAGGGGATGAAATGGACCAAAAACTTTATTTTTGTACAATTTTCTGGTCGCTCCAGAGGCCGTAATTTTGGCCCGAACTTCGCGAATTTGCACATGGAGAAGGCGGTCGGGTCAAAGAATAAGCATGCCTGTTTTTATAAAAATCGGTCAATATTTAGCGGGTCAAATGGGCCCTGATTTTTGTGTGAAAAATTACAAAATTTGTATTCTATGGCGTATATAATTACTCCTGAAGGACATAGACCCAAGAAGTTCATAGTATATCCAAAAGGAGTGGTTGACCTTTAAATTGATACCAATTTTATTGTCGTAGGTACTCGGATGCGGGAGCTACACTTAAATATTTGCAGGTGCTTACGTATTCATATATTATTTAGTAACCTATTACCACACTTTAGGGCAGATATATAGCCTGATCGCTTTGAAATGTTCCATGAGGTTCCTGTTATGGTCAAGGACAACGCCTAAAATGTTAGGTGATAATTAGATAATAATTTTTCGGATGAAGTGGACCGAAAACTTAATTATTTGTAATTTTCGAGTCGAAAGCCGAACATCACAACACAACCTACGGTGAAGGGAATCTGGACAAGTAATTAGAGGGGCTGCACTGATTATTAGTAACATTTTCTGACCCCTAGCCAGTCAAAAATGTGCAAATATCGCGAAATATTGCCCAATATCAGAATATAGAACCACAGAAAGTTAGATTTTCATGGAAGTTGTGTAGGGTATCATATGGTCGGCCCAGTCCGACTATACTGCTCCGCTCACTGGTTATAGATTGATTTTAAGTAATTGACGCACCAAAGAACCAATAGGCTGATAGGAACAAAACGTACTGCAATTAGTATAACCTAACCTGTGATAAGTTTCGTTGAAATCGATTCATATTTGGATATAGCTTCCATATATATATTTTTGCCCGGCATCAAACTCCTCATGATAGTCAGATTGACATCAAATTTTGCACAACGTACAAAATTGAGTATAGAATTGTTGCGTTTTCTGGAAGTACAGGCATAGTCCAACGGATGACCTATTTATATTTGTTTAAAGTCGATGTACATAATTTTGTCCCATTGTTACAAACGAATAATATGTTTAGGGATAGATCTAGGTAGATTCACTTTTAGATAAATATCATCAGCTGTTTAATATACCCATAGTGGTGAAGGGTATCATATAGTCAGCCCCGTCCGACTTTACTACCTTTGGGAGTTGTCTCAATCGAAGCGGAAAAAAACTACAACAATTGGTTTCATCACATGTGTAAATTATGCTGAAGGTAAGATTCTACACGTATTCTGTTTATGCATATATTAGAAGACCTGTTTTATATACGTAAAAATTGGATACATTCATATATGTATTTTACAATAAACTGCAGCTGCTGCTGGTTGTTTCGTTGTTGTTTCGCACACTTTCAAAACATAAATTATTAGGTCCATTTTTCTGTCATAACTTTAATTTGCATAGAATTTCCTAAGCGATTTAAAGCTTCAGTTATTTGTTCAGAATCAATTTAATTGCAAACACACACAATAAATGTTATAAATAATTTATTTAATTTTACTACATCTATGCATGTGTGTGTGTATAAAATATGTCAAATGTAAATCAATGCATGCTTACTTTTTGCTGTTCATTTATTTCCCCCCCTATCCGATTTATTTTTGGCCAATCACAACTGGTCTGGGAAATTATTATCAAATTTCTGTTTGACTAATGTCCGGATGTAATAATAATCAGAATCACATAATAAATGCACAAATTTGTTTTATGCAAATTAGTTGGACAGACAGACCGATAGATAGCGGCGGCGGTGGCAGCAGCAACGACAACAGCAAAACAATCGCACATGTTTTCTAATTTAATGTTTAATAAATATTTAAATTTGAAAAGGCTTTTCAAAAAATCAATAAACAAATCAATTTTCATTCGATTTACATTTGTTTCAGGGGTAGATGTTGTTGTTGTTGCAGTTGCTGCTGTTGCTGACGCTTTTCATGGTAATTTATTTAATTTTTGTTTCACTCATTCATTTATTGTTTTGTTGTTTGTGTGAGTATGTGGTTGTGTGTGTGTGTTCGTTTGTTTTGGCAAGGTGCATGCCACTTAAATCATTACAAAACCGATTTAGTTGTAATAAAATATTGCTCAAAATAAAAAAAAAACTACAGTTTGCAACTGTAATCATGTCTGTTGTATGTACACAATATGAGATAGCGCAAAATACATATTTACAATAAATTGTTTTCAGTTATTTTTTTTGTAAATTTTCAATTAAATTATGTTTTTAATTAATTATGTATAAATAATTGCTTGGAGGTGGAGCAGGGCACGATAAATAGGTGTGTGTTAGTCGGTGTAATTGTGTTTATGCAGCAAAAACAAAAAAAAAAAACCTACTTGTTTGCTTAAATATTAACAAATTGCAATATTAGGGTGGAGGAATTGTGGTTTTCAAAATGTATAAATTAATATAAAATCACTATATAATACACTTCACCACTTTGGGTATATTCTACATTTGTATCCTAACAGACGTCGCGTGTTTGTTATATATCTATATCTGAACCGATTTAGGGGAAACTTCCCAGAGGTTAATTTATATTACTTCAGTACGTTGCGTCCATCGGCCTAGTTATGAATTTTTTCACGAAGCTTAGCAACATCATTCTGTACTCTATACCAAAATTCGTGCAAATCGAAAGATATATAGGGACTTTGGTACACCAATTACATAAAATCGGATAAATATATATGGGAGCTATATCTAAATCTGAACCGACTTTCACGAAACTTTGCACACATTCGCCCATGTGACATGTTCCGAGAATTTTTGAATTCCCATACTTTTTTAAATCCCCATGTTGTGCAAAATGGTGTGCTCAATTTCAAGCGAAAGTGCGGCTCGAAAGCATAGCTGGGTTCAATATGTTACGAAATGTGTTCAATAAAAAAACATATGTTTCATTGGAATTTGCAATTTGTTTAACAACAACATTAAGAAAAAATATGCCTGCTGGCTTATTAATTGCCCTGGATTCTACCAGAAAAAGTCTAATGATACTGGAACGCGTTAAAATAAGCATTTATGGATATTTTGAGAGAAGTTGGTCCTTTCATACACAAGGGTACCATTCCCGAAAGCCTGCAGTTAGCAGCAAAGATTTCTGGCTGTTGGTGGGTTTCAGAGGGTAGTGGCAATGATTCAAATACAAGTGTTGATCGCACAACAATGTGTAAAATATTGTGGAGAGTAATGAAAGTCCTGGAAGACAAAGTGTGTGCAAGCTGTGGACAGCTGCAGACCAGGATCCAGCCATGATGCTTTTATTTGACATATGAGTGCAGCTAGGCAGCATTAACAAAAGAGGAAATGGTATGCAAAATAGTTGGCTTCTAGGAGACAGTGGTTACGCTTTAGAAACATTTTGACGCCATATAAACAAGTGGAGCATGGATCTTGTCAACATCGATATAATAAAGGGCACACATCTGCAAGAAACATTATTAAAAGGACTATTGGAAATCTTAAAAGTAGATTTTTTATAGATTCTATTTTTATTTTGATAATATGGTGGTTGAGTTTCCAGATTGATCTCAAAAATGTTACGCGCTGTTTTTGATAAAATGAGCCCTTTTTTTATTTTCTTTAATTTTACTATAAAAACTAATGTAAATACTCGATTTTTTAAATAAATATTGTAAAAACACGCTAAATATTACTTCAGCGTTCTTTTTCAACTTGTACGTGCTCAGAAAAACACGTGCGATCTCATTTCGTTTTCAATCCACAAGGCTATATGTGCTCGAATTATATTCCCAATATTTTTTGGGAATTCGGAATGGAGCACACCAAATTTGGGAAAATGTTTCACATTCGAGCAAACTCGAAATGCAGCACATGGGCGATTATTATAGACGCAATTCAGTACGCTATGCCAAATTTCGTGCAAATCGAAATATATATGGGGACATCGGTACACCATTTACCTTAAATCGGACGAAGATATATATGGGAGCTATATCTAAATCTGAACCGACTTTCACGAAACTTTGCACACATAATTCTAGATAAAATTCAGTACGCTATGCCAAAATTCGTGCAAATGAAAAGATTTCCAGGGACTTTGGTGCACCATTCACCTTAAATCAAACGAAGATATATATGAGAGCTATATCTAAATCTGAACCAATTTTCACGAAACTTAACACACATCATTCTAGACCTTATTCATTACGTTGTACCAAATTTCGTGCAAATCGAAAGATATATAGGGACTTTAGTGGACTATTTACACAAAACATCTGAACCGATTTTCACGAAACTTTGTACACATCATTCTAGACTTAATTCAGTACACTATGCAAAATTTCCTGCAAATCGAAAGATATATAGGGACTTTAGAGGACTATTTACCTAAAATCGGGCGAAACTATATATGGGAGCTCTATCTAAACCTGAACCGATTATCACGAATCTTAGCACACGACCTTTTTAATTCAGTACGCTATGCCAAAATTCGTGCAAATCGAATGATTTTCAGGGACTTTGTTACACCATTTACCTGAAATTGGACGAAAATATATATGGGAGCTATATCTAAATCTGAACCAATTTTCTCCAATTTCAATAGGGTTTGTCCTTGCGCCAAATAAGTGACTTGTGCCTAATTTTATCCAAATCGGATTATAAATGCGACCTGTACTTTTTTTACAATTTAACATCAACAGACGGACGGACTGACATGCATAAATCTATGCATATTCTCAAAGTAACCATGGTTCTGTCTCGATTCCTTTTGCCTGTTACAAACATATGCAGAACATTTTTCAATCGGAGTACAATTTTTTCTATGGATGAAAAAAATCAGAAGTACATTTCTTTCATCGTTTCCCTTTATTTGAACTAAAGCTGACTTGAGAAGGATTTATTTTCTATAGAAACATTTCCAATCACAGGAGAAAAACTACATATTTTTACAATAAATCTCGCTGTCCCAAAGACAATTTTTGTCTATAAATTATTTAAACCGCTAAGGGATTACACTTTTATTCTATAATCGAAATTCCGACTGCATACAATCAGGGTCAATCATTAATTTTTTCTGTAAAGAAAAATTAGTCATTCAATTCAGAAGACATTTCGAGGTTTTTCAATTTGAAATGCCATGTTTAGATACGTTATCTTCTACTTGATGTTTCCATCGAATTCGTGGTCCTTCTGCATGAGCTGGGTCAACCTCATCCATTCGCACAACATGGCATGGCCATCGAGCTCGTTACGTCTAA
This sequence comes from Musca vetustissima, assembly GCF_032173495.1. Taxonomy (NCBI): domain Eukaryota; kingdom Metazoa; phylum Arthropoda; class Insecta; order Diptera; family Muscidae; genus Musca; species Musca vetustissima. Next base: position 14,648 of record NW_026876145.1, read on the forward strand.
CAATGTCGATGTCTGTGTATAGCCGAAATCAGATCGGTTTGACGCAGATTGGCCCGTAGATCCTTCGGAGAATTTTTCACCCAAACACTCTATCAGCTGCCTCATCTGTTTAAGCAAGTTCCCATGCTTCAGATCCAAATACCAAGACGAGTAGTATCAGCGTCTTGTAGAGAGTGAGTTTGGTCTGGCGAGAGGTGGCCTTGATCCTAAATTGCTTACTCAGACCACAGTATCATCTGTTTGCCAACTCTATCCTTCTCCGATTTTCTAAACTTATGTCATTAGTTTTATTTCTTTGACAACCTCAAAGCTGTAGTTTTCAAGTTTCACAATTGGTCTGAATCTACTGGACGATTTACAGGAATGTCGAATACAGACATTTTACAGGAATGCCGAACACAGACATGGCTTTGAAAACCTTTGAATGGATAGGGCTGTCAACGAATAGGTTGAATTTGTCGACGTGCTTCTTCGTCGGTCTTTTCCAGGAAAATGTGGCCTAGTTGGTACATATCGTCTTGTTTCCTTTTTGTGCGCGGGACACAGGATGCTGTTCCTTTGGCCAAATAACATGCTGCTTATCAGCATCTGACCACCAACCTTGAATAGTTCGGCTGGTAACTCATCGATATCTTCTTCAGTCAATTAATTGTTATTTAGCTATAACGACATCTTTAACTGGTTCTGGGGTATCTTCTTCACTGTCATTATTTTACACGACAAGCTTTGAAAAATACTCCTTCCAGATCCTCAACACGCTATCTATATTTGTAACCAGATTTTCTTCTACATCTTTACAGAAGGATGTGCCAACCCCAAAGCCTTTGGTTTTGTGGTTTACTCGTTGGTAAAATTTCCGGATTTCATTTTGACGATGGGCTTCGAAAAAAGGGAGGATTCTTAAAAAAAGTCTAGCCCTTACAAATTTTTCAAAAATTCATTGCCGATGCATCTGAGAGCTTTTAAGAAATCTATACCAATAAAAGAGAATCTTGAAATGTTAGGTGAGGGTCACTCTTGTTATAAATACATATCTAAATATTTCCCAGTGGCGGGTATATGCTAGTATTACATAAAGTTCAATCAAAATCGAGAGCCCACAAATTCTTCGATGGTACCATTGAAAAATATCTTTGAGACAAAAGACTTTTTGGGAAAATACACCACTGAAAAATTGAACTTCCATTACATGTCCCTACGTTTGTAACTAATGCAAATGTCTCCCCCATTTCATTCACTCCACCCCAATATGCACATTTTTTTACAACATGCACTAGACTAGATAATATTAGTAAATATACTAAAGTAAAGTAGAGAACAAAAACCATAAAATTAAATAAATATAAATTTCAATAAAATTCATAATATGCATTAAAACAACAACAACGATGATGATAGAAATTACAAAAAAATGATTTAAACTCTTAACAAAGAATAACAACAAGAAACCATAATAAAAACGGTCGGCAAATAAACCATAAACTATAAAAGGATTACTAAACATGCATTAAATACAAAAATACATATGTATGTGTGTGTAGGTATTTACATATATTCGACTGATGTGTGAGAGTGTGTTTGTTTATTTGTTTAGTAAGTGGTATCTATGATAGTTATGGTTATGGTTACGGTTATTGTTATTGTAATTATTATTATTTTTTTGTTATTGTTGTCAACGCCACAGTATCGGTGGTTTGTTCACTTGCAATTGCAGGTCTCATTTGCTGTTGTTGTAATTGTGGTTGTTGTTGCTGTCATCGTCGTGCGATATTCAATCAAAATTAAGAGACGTTTCACTTATGGTGCATATGGGAGCCAATCTCTTATAGGGTATATCTTCGTTAGACGATAGACAACTTGATGTTGCAATGCTTACCGTTGACTGGTCCAAGGTCGTTGCCGACGATGAAGTTTTTAGACCATTTTCTTGTATTGCTTCAGCCGTTGGCTGTTGTGCAGTTGTCGCTGTGACTGGACTATCATTCGATTGTTGGCTCTGATCACCATCCTTCGTTGTTGTGTTTGCTGTTTTATTATCTACGGTATCCTCGGATTTTGAGGTCGATGTGGTTGGTGTGGAACTGGTTGTGGGAGTTTCGGTGGTTTTTGGGAGATCTGTTGAAGAAATAAAGGATATTATTAAATTATACATAAGGTTTTGTCAATCCTAGAAACATTCCTTGGAATTGGAAATTTCTGACCCCAGGAAAAATAATTTTTATACCCTTCACCACACTGTGGTACAGGGTATTATGTATTTGTGCATATGTTTTTAACCGGCAAAAGGAAACGAGATAGGCACATGGTTCCTTTTGCGAATATGCATAGAATCACTTTCTAAGTCGATTTATGCATGTCCGTCCGTCCGTCCGTCCGTCTGTCCATGTATTTTTGTGAGCAAAGTACAGGTCGCATTTATGATCCGAATTGGATGAAATTTGGCACAGCTCATTTGCTTGGCCCAAGGACGAACCCTATTGAAATTGGGAAAAATCGGTTCAGATTTAGATATAGCTCCCATATATATATTTAACCGATTTAGTGTAAACGGTCCCTATATATCTTTCGATTTGCACGAAATTTGGTACAGCCTAATCATTTAGGTCTAGAATGATGTCTGCCAAGTTTCGTGAAAATCGGTCAAGATTTAGATATAGCTCCCATATATAGTTTCGTCCGATTTCATGTAAATGGTGCCCCAAAGTCCCTATATATCTTTCGATTTGCACGAAATTTGGCATAACGTATTGAATTAAGCCTAGAGTGATGTCTGCCAAGTTTCGAGAATATCGGTCCAGATTTAGATATAGCTCCCATATATAGTTTCGCCCGATTTCATGTAAATGGTGCACCAAAATCCCTATATATCTTTCGATTTGCACGAAATTCGGCATAACGTACTGACTTGAGCCTAGAATGATGTCTGCCAAGTTTCGAGAAAATCGGTCCAGATTTAGATATAGCTCCCATATATAGTTTCGTCCGATTTTATGTAAATGGTGCACCAACGTCCCTATATATCCTTCGATTTTCAGGAAATTTGGCATATCGTACTGAATTCAGCCTAGAGTGATGTCTGCCAAGTTTTGAGAAAATCGGTCCAGATTTAGATAAAGCTTCCATATATAGTTTCGTCCGATTTTTTGTAAATGGTGCACCAAAGTCCCTATAGATCCATAGATTTGCAGGAAATTTGGCACAACGTACTGAATTGAGCCTAGAGTGATGTCTGCCAAGTTTCGAGAAAATCGGTCCTTATTTAGATATAGCTCCCATATATAGTTTCGTCCGATTTTATGTAAATGGTGCACCAAAGTCCCTATATATCCTTCGATTTGCAGGAAATTTGAATTGAGCCCTGATTTAGATATAGCTCCCATATATAGTTTCGTCCGATTTTATGTAAATGGTGCACCAACGTCCCTATATATCCTTCGATTTTCAGGAAATTTGGCATAACGTACTGAATTCAGCCTAGAGTGATGTTTGTCAAGTTTTGAGAAAATCGGTCCTGTTTTAGATAAAGCTCCCATATATAGTTTCGTCCGATTTCATGTAAATGGTGCACCAAAGTCCCTATATATCCTTCGATTTGCACGAAATTTGACATAACGTACTGAATTGAGCCTAGAGTGATGTCTGCCTTTTTTCGTGAAAATCGGCCTAGATTTAGATATAGCTCCCTTTTATTATAGATTGATTTTAAGTAATTGACGCACCAAGGAACCAATAGGAACAAAACGTTCTGAAATTAGTATAACCTAACCTGTGACAAGTTTGTTTGAAATCGCTTAATATTTGTATAAAGCTCCCATATATATTTTCGCCCGATTGGGCATTAAACTGCCCATAGTGGTGAAGAGTATCATATAGTCGGCCCCGTCCGACTTTACTACTTTCCTTACTGGTTTCTTTTGGAAAAATTCCGATCCCAGGAAAAAAACTTTTTTCTATAGAAAAAAATGTAGATCTCGGGAGGAGACTTTTTTCTATAGAAAAAATCCTATCACAAGAGGACACTTTTTTCTATAGAAATAAATTTCCGACCTTAGGAGAATACTTTTTCCTATAGAAAACATTTCGGACCACAGGATATAGTGAAAAAATTCGATCTAGAAAAACATAATTGTTCAATATTTAAACCCCAATAATTTCTAAACTTTGCCATTATTATTCATGAAAAAAATATACTTTTTGTTCTCAATAAGTTTTTTTTAAATATATAATTAATTAATTTATGAAGACACATCATATTTTGCTGCCAAAATCATAAATGTTAGTTTTTTTTTCTTTGTTTCGT
>NW_026876146.1:0-18753 GCF_032173495.1 Musca vetustissima
TCTTGATCAGGATAAAATTCTAAGACGATCTAGCCATGTCCGTCCGTCTGTTGTAATCACGCTATCTGTTGAAAGAATTGAGATAGGGTGCTGAAATTTTGCATAGGGTTGTCTTTTGTCTGCAGGCAGGTCAAGTTCAAAGATGCGCTTTATCGGTCCACGTTTAGGCATAGCTCCCATATAAGGACACCCTCCATTTTTCGGTATTTTGGCGTTCTTGCGCCCAACCGAATTTGCTGCAATTTGCTACATTAGGTTCTTATGGGGTACTAAATGTCTCCACAAATTATGAATATAGGTCCACTTTTTTGGATAGCCCCCATATAATGGTACCTCCTAATTTTCAGTATTTTGGGAGTTTTTTATCGTACTTTTCCACTGAATTGGCTGTAACCTCTCCACAAAAAATTATAAAAAAGGTCAATTTTTTCCGAAATCCCCCATATAAGGGTAACCCCCAATTTTCGGTATTTTGTTCTTGAGTGCGTTTTTGAATCGAATTTGCTGCAATTTGGTATTTCATAGTCGTATGGTGACAAATCTCCCTACCAAAAATTATTAATATTCGCCCCCTTTTGGGGTAGTCCCCATATAACCCACTTTGTTATATTAAAATAGTTATTTGATTTGTTCCGCCTTTTGACATTTCACCTGCGGAGCATTTCGAGATAAAGAGTAGAACGTAAGGTTCGATAAGGTATAGTTCATAGCCCGAATTTAGACCTAGCCCCTTTGTGGAGGTTCCAGAAGGAGTGGACTGATATTCCCCACCTTCGAACTTGAATTAAATTTGGAAGAATAACAAGATGGGCAAAATTTGGATGAAATCTAATTTTTTTTGAAACGGATTTGGTCCAAAGAAACATTGGGTCTAGAACCAATATTTCCATGATGCACATTTGCATCGTGTCAAAGTGTATACACCCTCATTAGCCATAAGGCTGAGGGTATAATTATCCATTAAAAAAATTCTGAAATTTGTATTATGGTTACCAAATGGGTTTGTAGAAATGTCGGTAAAGGTCCACTTTTTGGTATTTTCCCTATATTTTCATTTCAAGTACCTGTCAATACATCTATGGTGGAGGGTATCCAAAGTTCGGCTCGGCCGAACTTAAGGCCTTTTCACTTGTTCTTCTTGTTTTTAGCATAAGTATTAATTTAAAGTATTAAGTATTAATTAAAGACTATAAAGACTACACTGCCGAAATAAAAACTGCAAAATCAAAAATGTCGCGTGAGTGAACGAGAAATATCCTTCGCAAGTAAGGATTTTTTATCCTTTATTCATGTAAAGGTTAAAAATGTCAAAATATTCACACAATTCGCAGAGTTTTCCCATTATTGGCAATGGTGTCTAAAGTCATGTATATTTGAAGTACTCCTAAAGATCTACAAAAAAGTATAAGGGGAGAATTCTAAAAAATGTAATTGTTTTTGATTAATTTGACATTTAAAGTTTGATTTTGCCTCGGAAAGTCGTGTAAGTGACTGCGGAAGTGCCCATATGCTAAATTAAGTATATTATTATATTTTTTCCTCCTGGAAAATATTTAAATTTAGTATCAAAATGTCAATATCAACCAGTGAGCGGAGCAGTATAGTCGGACGGGGCCGACCATACGATACCCTACACAACTACCACGGAACTCAAATTTTCTGCGGATGTTTATTCCGAGCCTGGGCAATATTTCGTGATATTTGCACCCTTTGCCCGATTGGAGGTAAACAGCTCCTCTTCCTCACACTGACATATTTTCCGAATATAACGGGTATTCAGTACAGCTATTGTCCAGATTTCCTTCACCGTGGGTTGTGTTGTTATGTTCGGCTTTCATTTGAGGTCTATAGATCGACTCGAAAATAACACAAAAAATTAGTTTTTCGGTCCACTTCATTCTAAAATTATTATCTGGTCATCACCGAAAATTATAGGCGTTGTCCTTGACCATCACTGGAACTTCATAAAACATTTCAAAGCGATCAGCGCTATAGTTCCGCTCTCTAGAGTACTAATGAGTTACTAAATAATATACGAATACGGAGATGCCTTTAAATATTTAGGTGTAACTCCCACATCCGAGTACATACGACAATATAATTGGTATCAATTTAAAGGCCAACCACTCATCTTGGATATACTATCAACTTCTCGGGTCCATGTCCTTCAGGGGTAAATATATACGCTATAGAATACAAATTTTGTAATGTTTCACACAAAAGTCAGGGTCCATTTGACCCGCTAAATATTGACCGATCTTTATCAAAATAGGCATACTTATTCTTTGACCCGATCCCCTTCTCCATGCAAAATTTCACGATGTTCGGGTCATTATTGCGGCCTCTGGAGCGACCAGAAAAACCGACAAAAATTTAGTATTTGGTCCATTTCATCCCCAAATATTAACTGATCTTTCCCAAAAACAATAGGGGTCTTCATTGGCCAGAACGCATCCTACATGCAAAATTTCGTGAAGATTGGTCCATAACTGTGGCCTGTATCGTGTTTACAAATTATAATGGACAGACGGACGGACACACATGTCTAGATCGACTCAGCTAGTCGAGATATGACGATCGGTATACTTAAAGGTGGGTCTAGGACCAATATTTCGCGGCGTTACGAACTTTTGGGGCTGCACAAAGCTATAATACCCTGACAGCATAGTTGTGTAGGGTATAAATATCAGAAATTACCTTTTGAATGTGGAAAGGCGTAAAAAACGCGTGCCAAATTTAATATCGTATTTTGTTATTACAACTCTATTTTGTGCATCACATATTATCTCACACTACATTATTTATTCTTAATCTTTAATTCGTTACATATTACAAATATTGATTATTCACAACATAAATGAATTTTAAATATAACTCAATACTAATATTTCATTTAAATTAAGACTAGTTTTTAATTACTATTTACCTTAATCAAGTTAAATAAAAACAAAGACTAAGATGAAAACTATTTTGTTAAGTTAAGAAAATATTGTCTACATACATATACACATGCTTATGTACTTAAATGTAAATGCGTAAAAGTTATTTCAACCAGCATACTATCTTGAGACCGAAACGACGTTGTGTACGTTAAGCTTTTCTACGTGCTCAGGTATGTACGGATGTTGTCCACACACTTGCAAACCATATGTTTAGACACCTGTCCGTCTGTCTGTCAGACTTCCTCTTAGGTATGTGGTATGTGTGTACCAAGGTGTCTACTTCATTCGGGATGTAATTAGTTTAATAAAGTTAGTGATGCTCCATTTCAATGTCTAGTAAGTTGTCAGTTAACATGTCCCACGTTGTTGTATGTAGTTGCAACATTGACTTATGTATGTAGTTAGTGTCTGAAAGATAAGCGGACAAAGTTATTTGAGTGATGTCTGACATTTGGCCACAAAAATATATATATTTTTTTCGAAACAAAAAAAGTTAGAAGAATGATTAAATAAGTAAACTATATTCATTTAAGGTCCAAAAATTAAATTCCATAAAATTGTGAAAAATATGAAAATAGTTTAAAAAAAAATATGACCAAAATCTATAAGGTCTTTTCTAGTCTGTGATAAAATAAAATGGTCAACGGTTCTATGCAATCAAAAATATAATAGCCATCAATAGTTATGAATTTATTTTCTAATGAATGCTTGGATATACCTTTTTGTAGGGTCTTAGTAAACTACTCTGTACTCATTAAATATGCATATCAAAGGCAGACGATCTTTTTAGATTACCGTTGTTATAATTGAAAATAGTTTTGAAATCACACCCGCTTTTTATGATTATATGACATTGATATGAAATTGTTTATAAAGTTTATGCTACCATTATAAATATAATTGTCATCATATTTGGTTCACTGCTTTAAGAGGCGTGTGGCCAACACGTTCTACGAATGAATGCTATCTGTTAAACAAAACAGATGTTGGCCCGGAATACACCCATTTTATTATAGCATTATTGGTGTAGAACTGGAATTTGATACGTTTTAATATCACAATTATCTACAATTCTTATACCCTTCACCACAGCTATATTTAAATCTGAACCTATTCCAACAAAACTTTACACACGTTAGGCTAGACTAATATCAATACTTTTTACGAAAATGTGTGGCAATCGGCCAAATGTTGGGTCTCTTTAAATACGGGCGAAAATATATATGGGTCCTATATGTAAATCTTAACCGATTTTTTCCAATTTGAATAGAGTTCGTCCTTGCATAAAATATTACCCACATCGGATCATAAATGCGACCTGTACTTTGATCACATCAATACAGGGACGGACGAACATGTATAAATCAACTCAGATTGTGATTCTATGCATATTCTTAAAAGAAAACACGAGTCAAGCTCGATCCCCTTTTGCGTGTTACAAACATATGCACAAAGACAACAACTCCACTTCCTACCCGGTACCACGATGGAGTGAAGGATATTAAAATAATAAATACACTCTTCAGGTAATGATTGTAGGATCCACTTTAAAATAATGGCAATAATATATCTCCTGTAAATAAGACCAATATTGATCATTTTCTTGGAGTGGAACACATATCTTCATTTTCAAAAAACTTTAAATTTTACGGCACCACCTAATGGGGGGTTATTGATTACATCTGGAAGGATTCTTTGCACCCCATTGAGAAGATACAATCTTAAAACCAGTAAGGGAAGTTCAAAAGTCGGGCGGGGCCGACTATATGATACCCTTCACCACTTTGGCTACATACAAGAGATGTTCATATCCTTTTAATAGAGTAGATATAGCACCTTTGGAGGATCATTGAAATGGAATCCGACAAAATTAAAAGTGAGAAGTACCCTACACAAGTACCACGAAAAGCAAAAATTCTGCGGTTCTATATTCTGAACCTGGGCACTATTTCGTGATATTGGCACCCTATTTACCGATTATAGATCAACAACTCCACTTCCTAACCCTAGCATATTTTCCAATTTTTTTCTTGAAGTGAATTTTTACGCCGTAAACTAAAAAAATTGGTCACTTTAGGATTTGGTTGATTTGACTCTCGGAAAATTGACCGATCATCATCTAAACAGCCGTTCTAAGTAATTGGTCAGGTCCTCTTCACCTTTTAACATATGTTATGTTCTGCATATAATAATTGCCTCTAGAGCGTCTAGAAAATCTGATAAAATTAAAGTTTTCGGTTCATTGCACCCCCTGAATGAAATCTCAACTTCACGGAAAACTATAGGCGTCGTCCTTGACCATAATCGGAACCTCATGTACAATTTCAAAGCGATCAGCGCGACATTTCCGTACTCTAATGGAGTAATACACTGCATAGCATAACTATAGACGCACCTTTAATTCAATTGGTATGTTTATAGGAGGTAAAATACATTTTGGTATTGGCGGTTTTCTGCATAGACACGACGAGTCAAGATTCCACAGATGTTCTCGATCGGATTCTGGTCGAAAATTTTAATATTTTTCGATTTTAACCATACTTGAGTATGGCGACTTTTATGAACTGGCGAGTTGTCCTGCTAAAAGACAAGTCCTTCATTGTTGCTGCTTTCCCAAAATGGCAATAATTTGTCTTCCAAGACTTGAACGTACTCCATTGAATTCATCCGAAAACTAGAAAATGTCAAATAAAGCTTTCCGTGGCTATAAAATGCTCCCAAGACCATTTAAGTAATATCGTGATTCCGTCTTCGATATGTTTTCTTAGTTAAATTTTTCGGACGAGAATAAATTTAATATTGATGCCCCAGATAGCTTTAGTTGTTATTGGTGATCTACGGGCGGAATAACGATATTTCGGTGGCGGTTCCTTAATGGTCTTGGGAGCATCTTATCACAACAGGCATGCATATTCTTTGGACCAATCCTCTTCTCCATGTAACACTTCGCGATGTTCGGGCCATATTTGCGACCTCTGGAGCGACCAGAAAATCAGACAAAAATACAGAAACTTTATTTTTATTTCATCCCCTAAACATTAACCGATCTTTACCAAAAACAATAGGGCTCTTTATTGGCCAGATCCGGTCCTACATGCTAAATTTCTTGAAGATTGGTACATAACTGTGGGCTGTATCGTGTTTACAAATGATAATGGACGGACGGACGGAGGGACACACATGTCTAGAGTGTCTCAGCTAGTCGAGATATGGCGATCGGTATACTTAAATTTCGCGGCGTTACAAACACTTGGGGCTGCACAAAGCTATAATACCCTGACAAGATATTTGTGTGTGTGGGTATAACAACCCATACACATACCAATCTGAAATCTATTAAACTAGTAAGGAAAGTAGTAAAGTCGGACGGGGCCGACTATATGATACCCTTCACCACTATGGGTATATTAAACAGGACTATTAAAAATTGGATGAAATAAAATATGTGATATTTATCTAAATATGAATCTACCTAGATCTATCCATAAAGTATGTAAATCGACTTCAAAAAAATATAAATAGGTCATCCGTTGGGCTATGTCTGTACTTCTAGAAAACGCAACTACGTAATTCTATGCTCAATTTTGTAAGTTGTGCAAACTTTGATGTCAATCTGACTACATGAGGAGTTTGATGCCCAACTTACTTGAAATCGGGCGAAAATATATTTGGAAGCTCTATCCAAATATTAAGCGATTTCGAACAAACTTGTCACAGGTTAGGTTAAACTAATTTCAGAACGTTTTGTTCCTATTAGCCTATTGGATCCTTGGTGCGTCAATTACTTATAATCAATCTATAATAAAAGGGAGCTATATCTAAATCTGGACCGATTTTCAGTACGTTATGCCAAATTTCGTGCAAATCGAAAGATATATAGAGACTTTGGTGAACCATATACATGAAATCGGACGAAACTATATATGGGAGCTATATAGAAATCTGGACCGGTTTTCTCGAAACTTGGCAGACATTAATTCTAGACTCAATTCAGTACGTTATGCCAAATTTCGTGCAAATAGAAAGATATTTAGCGACTTTGGTGCACCATATACATGAAATCGGACGAAACTATATATGGGAGCTATATCTAAATCTGGACCGATTTTCTCGAAACTTGGCAGACATCATTCTAGGCTCAATTCAATACGTTATGCCAAATTTCGTGCAAATCGAATGATATATAGGGACTTTGGTGCACCATTTACATGAAATCGGACGAAACTATGTATGGGAGCTATATCTAAATCTTGACCGATTTTCACGAAACTTGGCAAACATCATTCTAGGCTCAATACAGTACGTTATGCCAAATTTCGTGGAAATCGAAAGATATATAGCGACTTTGGTGCACCATTTACATGAAATCGGACGAAACTATATATGGGAGCTATATCTAAATCTGGACCGATTTTCTCGAAACTTGGCAGACATCATTCTAGGCTCAATTCAGTACGTTATGCCAAATTTCGTTCAAATCGAAAGATATATAGGGACTTTGGTGTACCATTTACATGAAATCGGACGAAACTATATATGCAGATATATCTAAATCTGGACCGATTTTCACGAAACTTGGCACACATCATTCTAGACCTAAATTCTGTACTCTATGCCAAATTTCGTGCAAATCGAAAGATATATAGGGACTATTTACATTAAATCGGTTAAATATATATATGGGAGCTATATCTAAATCTGAACCGATTTTTCCCAATTTCAATAGGGTTCGTCCGTGGGCCAAATAAGTGACCTGTGCCAAATTTCATTCAAATCGGATCATAAATTCGACCTGTACTTTGTTTACAATTTAACATCTACAGACGGACGGACGGACATGCATAAATCGACTCAGAAAGTGATTCTATGCATATTCTCAAAAGGAACCATATGTCTATCTCGTTTCCTTTTGACTGTTACAAACATATGCACAAAGACATAATACCCTGTACCACAGAGTGGTGAAGGGTATAAAAATTAATGTCAATCTATTGTATGAAATCGAGCAAAATATGTATTATAGCTAGATATAAATGGACGTATTTGGACATCCGTGGCATTCCCAATTTGGTATGCTGTAGCACATTGCGCAATCCAAAAATTATCTCGACACAAAATCCAATTCACGTTATTCTAGGTTCCATTTGGTACGTTGTGCACTATGGAAGCTATATATATATATATATAAACCTGTAACTACTTTAATCCAATACGCTATGCAAAATTTCATTTAACGCGAACTGACATAGATTAGTCTATTTGCACCATTTTCATAAAATTGGACAAAAATATTTGTGGGAGCTATATCTACATCTGAACCGATTTCAACAACAAAATATGGTGCAAATAAAACGGGATCTATGTTCCACCATTTACATAAAACAGGACTAAAGTATATATAGTAACTTCAATACGCTATGCAAAATTTGTTCTCCATCGGACACACATTGACAATATGGTTCTCCATTTACATAAAGTCGGATGAAACCGTATATGGGAGCTGTATCTAAATCTGTATCGATTTCAACAAAACTTCGCATACCCTGTGTAAAATGTTGTCTCAATAGGACCAATACTAGGAGTTTGGTGCACCGTGTGCTTAAAATATGACGAAACTATATATTTAAATCAAAACCGATTTTCTTCAGTTTCAATAGGTTTCGTCCTTCGTCTTAAAATAATTTAAAATACTGAAGACCAAAAGTATCTATATTCTAATTTAAGTGTGATATGTACCATCTACAGAATATATTAATAAATTCATAAATCTATATAAAGTTATAGTATGTAGCTAAATTAATTTTTATTTATTTTAACTATAAAATTGTCTGTGGTTTTGAAAAGATCCGCTTTCCGCCAACGAAGTAGCGTGCATATACTAATCGACTATAAATTCATAAAACACTAAAGTTAATACGATTACTGTTTGAGTTAGACAACACTGATTACCTTAACAATATTAGTTCTACCTTTGAAATATGAAACGTGAAAACATGAATTTATTTTATTACTCTACATTTTATGTTAGAGATAAGAAAGTAGTATTTTGAGAGATTTAAATTAAGGGGACCCCCCCATTCTCGGGGTCAATTTTTTTTTATTTAATTCGATTCTACACTAATTCAAGAATGTCCCTACAAAATTTCAAGTGAAAATCTCAAGAACTCTTGAAAATATTGTGTCAGCATCAAGTGACGGCTAAAGGGCTTCTCAAACTTTAAACGCGTTTTTCTCTTTTGTGAATGGCGAGAACGATAACTCAAAAACTAATAATCCAATCGATTCCAAATTTTTACACGTTTCTCTGTGAGTGTATAGCTATCGTATGAACTAGGATAAAGCCAATCGGTGAAGATCTTCCTTATTTTTTAACTTGGTTTTTGGTAAAAAATCGGCGATTTTCCTAAAATATTTTTTTAAAGGTCCACCATTTTGTTAATTTTAGAGCGAAGTCAATAATCCTAGTTCATACGAGAGCCAGACATGTATTCTTTCTAACACCGTTGGAATTTTCGGATTCCGATGTTCCAGTGAGGAGTTATCATGCCCGCCATCAAAAATAATGACTTTTCTTTAATTACAAAAAACAACAACAAAAAAGCAACAACAAACATTTTTTGTAAATTATTTTTCTTCTATTTTAAATCTTCAAATATATATGTGCAAAGTTACAAACCTTAACAAGCATTGGTATTGATTTACCAGCCCATTGAAAATCTTGAAAAATTAAAATCGAGAATGGGTGGGGTTCCCTTAAGTTAATGGCCATAAATATGATTAGCTGTGCTTTTTCTTTTACTATTATGAAACGGATTATGTATTAATAGAACACGACACATGTGAATAACACGTTCTGTAGTGGTTGCTATTGGTACTATAATTAGATTTTGTTTATAGCAAATTAATCGTGGGAGTGATATATAACTGTCCAGACTGCTCTTTTCTATTCGAATAATATTGCCAATATTTCTTTGCAAAGCAATCGATCCAAAATATAGATTGAACCACATTTTTTATGAAATTATTGTAAAATTATTACAAAATGTAGGAAAAGTATTCAACGTCCCGTATACTCGATGTTTGTTGTTCAAAGGTTGGCCAGACCCATCAAAATAGAGTAGTTGATAAAACACGAAATTAATACCAAAATAAATAAAAATGTTTATTATTGACTTTGTTAGTCCACATTTGGAAAAAGTAACCAAAATATAACTGCTATAGAATTGTCTGTGATTATATGAAGAAGATAGCTAATATGATTGTAGGATAGGACTGTTGCCATTGTTATGATCTCATGTTATCAAAAAAAAAAAGCTATTTTATGGAATTTATTATACCCCTCACCACACTGTGTAATAGGGTCTTATGTATTTGTGCATATGTTTGCAACAGGCAAAAGTAAAGGAGATAGACACACTTTTGAGTCGATTTATGCATGCCCGTTTGTCCACGTTAAATTTTAAACAAAGTACAGGTCGCATTTATGATTCGAATTGGAAAAAAATTGGCACAGGTCACATATTTGGTTGTACACATGTTAAATTGATATAGTTTTGTTAGAAAATATATGGAAATGCATTACTAATCGTGAAAAGACAATATTTTATTTTTATTAAGGTCACAAAAAATATAATATAAAGGCCACATATAGAAAATTAAAGACAAAAACCTTCTTGGTACGATCAGGAGTGTCGTAATGCTACTTAGGCAAAAAACGCAGCGTATAGGGCAACACTGCAGGCAGTAGCAACACGTAATACGATGGAAAATTATCGGAAGAAAAGGAGAGAGGAGAAACGTATTTTCAGAAAAAAAGAAGAAAGAACAAGGAAAACCAGTAAGGAAAGTAGTAAAGTAGGGCGGGGCCGACTATATGATATCCTTTACCACTTTGGGTATATTCAACAGATGAATGCTAACATACGTCGAATTATGGAACTTATACTAAATTTTTCATTTGTTCAGATATAGGGTTGCTTCTTACAATGGGACAAAATTACCTAAAATCGTGAGAAAATGTATATAGAATCTCTATCCAAATTTGAACCGATTTCAAAACTTTCCACATTTCAAAACTTTAGTACGTTGTGCAAAATTTGTGTAAAATCGGACGAAAATATATATGTAGAAGCTATATCAAAATCTGAACCGATTTCAATGAGAATGGCAGAGGTTAACGTATATTAACTACAGTTGTAGGATTCGTGGGGAGTCCACTTGTCCTAAGGTTTAGGGGTTCGGGTGTTTTATTAAATTATATTGAATAATATTTTATTTATGTAAATATGACGTTACAGACGTTTCCGTCCAATAAAGATTTTACTCCCTTTCAATAAAATATTATTTTATAGAGGGTCAAAACAGACAGCAGAATCGAGAGTGATTGAGTTAAAACAAAACAACCACAAAAACAATATAACAAACAGAACAACAGAGAGTACAGAACGGTACAACAGAGAGTAGAGATATTATTACATTACAATAAAATTTTATGCGAGAGCGCAAGAGATAATTATCACTCAACACAAAATGTGATCAGTCTCATTAATATAAATTACAAATACTCATTACGGAATAATACTCATTTTAAAATAAACACTCGAATACCACATTGAGTTTACTAAATTAATTTTATATGAGAAATTCCATAAAAATAAGTTTGAGTTAAATAATAAAATAAAGTCATCTCATTTAAATATAACATAAAGAAATTCAATGGTATAATAATAAACATAATGTTGTATCCGCTACACAGTTTATTGCACAAAATTGTGTGGCAATCGGACAAACTATGGGTCTTTAGTGCACAATCTACACAAAATCGGAAGGAATTATATATAGGAGCTATATATAAATCTGCACCGATTTTCAGGAAACTTAACACACACCACTCCAGACTCATTTCAGTACACTATGCCAAATTTTGTGCAAATCTAAAAATGTATAGGGACTTTGGTATACCATTTACATTAAATCGGACGAAAATTTATATAGGAGCTATATGTAAATCCAAACCGATTTTCGGGAAACTTAACGTGCACTATTCTATACTTAATTAAGTACGCTATGCCAAATTGCGTGAAAATCGAAAGATATATAGGGATTTTGGCACACCATTTACTTTAAATCGGACGAAAATATATATGGGAGCTAAATCTAAATCTGAACCGATTTTCAGGAAACTTAACACACATCATTCTAGACCTAATCCATTTCGCTATGCTAAATTTCGGGAAAATCAAAAGATATATAGGATTTTGGTACACCGTTTACATAAAATCGGGTGATACTATATATGGGAGCTAAATCTGAACTGATATTCAGGAATCTTAACACACATCATTCTAGACCTAATTCATTACGCTATGCCAAATTTCGTGGACAGACGGACATGCATAAATCGACTCAGAAAGCGATTCTATGAATATTCTCAAAAGGAACCATGGGTCTATCTCGATTATTTTTGCCTGTTACAAACATATGTGGTGAAGGGTATAAAAAACGTGAGCGTGAGCGAGGTATAAAGGAGTCAGAATGAAGTCCGGAAATTTTACCGACGAGTAAAACACCAAACCAAAAGCTTTGGCGCAGGTTCATCCTCCTGTAGAGATGAAGATTGAAACCTGGTGACAGATATAGACAGCGTGTTGAGGATCTGAAAATTTGGAAATTTTGAAAGGCGTCTGGTATCAAATAGTGGCGGTGATGAAGATACCCCAGGACCAATAAGAGATGACGGTATAGAGTGTATACCACTGAGCCAACATGAGGTCAATGTAGCAATTAATCGGCTGAAGAACAATAAAACAGCAGGTGTCGAGCTATTCAAGACTGATGCTGGTGAGGAGCATGCACCAGCTCATTTTTATAATTTGGCTAGAGAAATACAAGCCCAATGATTGGTCCCGTGCACAAAAAAAGGAGACAAGACGACATGAGCCAACAATAGACGAATAAGTTTCCTTCCGATCGCATATAAAATGCTATGCAGCGTGCTGCGTGAACGACTGAAGCCAATGGCCAATGACATTATTGGACCATACCATGCCTGCCAAATCCACCATTGACCAGATGTTCGCTCTGCGTCAGATCCTGGAAAAACCCTACGAAAACACATTCCACCTATTCGTCGACTATTAAGCCGCATTCGACAACCCTATCCTTTCAGAGGTGTTCAAAAGTAATGTTGGCGTTTGGCATTCCTGCAAAATTAATATGGCTATGCAGGTTTAACATCCTGCTTGAAAAGGTCATACGAGAGGCAAATGTGAACAGAAATGAGACTTTGTACACTTTGTTATTCGCCTACGCTGACGACATCGACATAATGGGTCGAACATTGAGAGCGGTAACAGCCACCTTTGAACGCATTGAGAAGGAGTCTGTCAAAGTGGGACTGGCAGTAAATTGGCGAAAGGACCAAGCTGATGGCATAAACGAGCAAGACGTCCAGTAGACTCGAACCAACTGTGGAACTTGAAATCTACAGCTGAACTACAGTGAACGATTTTATTACCTCGGTACCGCCATAAACAAAACTAATAACATCAGCTTTGAAATCCGGAGGAGAATAGTGTTGGCCAACAGATGCTACTAGTGTCTGAGTAAGCAACTCAAAAGCAAGGCCACCTCTCGACAGACCAAACTCACACTCTACAAGACAATGATATTACCAGTGCTGGTGTATGGATCTGGAGCATGGGTACTTGCGATCTGCGTCGAAGGTGAATATCGCCGTCGAATGTACCATGAGCCATACCATATATTCTCGGAAATCGACATAGTCAGACGGATCGAGCTACAGCGACTACGTTGGCTAGGCCATCGTGTGAGAATGGACGAAGAGCCAAGTAATGGTTCACGTAGAAGGTAAAGTCCACGAATCCGACGGAAAGTTCAAGTAGAGTGTATGATTGAAGTAGTTTAGAAAATTCGTAGTTATTGGTACGAAATGTACTATATGGTACTAACTTTAGTAAAATTTGGATTTTGCTTGAAAGGTTAGAACTAAAAACTTGAAATTTGGAATTAAGATTGAAGATTGGGCTATAGAGACATCTTTGGAAATTTGTATTTATGTGTACGAAAAGTACTAAACGGCACTAGATTTGGTACAATTAGGATTTGGGTTAACGGAAAGAGCTGGAAACCTAAAATTTGGCATGATGGTTGTTTTTGCGTGAACGGATAGGGCTGAGATCCTAAAATTTTTTAATAATATTGCAGTTGGAGTGCAGGATTAAGGTATGTCGGAAGTTCTGAAAATTCGTCCGTATGTGTACTAAATGGTACAAAATTTGATACAATTTAGATTTGAGGGAACGGATAGAGATTGAAAACTTACATTTGGAATTAAAATTACAGAATTAAGGAAGAATTTTAATTTCGAACTTATAGATACGAGAAGCACTAAATGGTGCAATATATGGTGCAATTCGTTTTGTGTGAACTGGAATCCCAAAATTTGGCATTGCAATTAAGGTTGGAGTGTAGGATGAGACATGAAGCTAGTTTTGAAAATGCGTAATTATGTGTACTAAATTGTATTAAGTTTAGTACAATTTCGATTTGAGATGGAAAACTTATATTTGAAAATAAAATTACTGTTAGAGTCCAGGTTGAGACATTGTTGGAAATTCGAACTCATCAGTACGAAAAGTACTAATTGGTACTAAATATGTGGAATTGAGGAAGTTCTAGAAATTCGTACTTACGTTTACGAAAAGTAATAACTTGTACTCAATTTGGAACAATTTGGATGTTGGTGAACGGATAGAGCTGGAATCCTTAAATGTGGACTTAAGATTATTATTGGAGTGCATGACTGAGGTTGTTTTGGGAATTCGTTCTTATGGGTACGAAAAGCACACAATTTGGTACAATTTGTACTTTGATGGACGGATAGAACTCGAACACTGAAAGTTGCAACTTAGGCTACTGTGGGAGTGTAGGATTGATATAGGTTAGTAATATGGATACTAAAAGTACAGAATGGTACCAAGTCTGGAACAATTTGGTTTTTAATGAGAACACATATCTGGAATTTTTAAATTTGGACTGAGTACGAAAAGTTCTAAATTTGGCACAATTTGGACTTTAGTGGAATTAAGATTACTTTTGGAGTGTAGGATTCATGTACTTTTAGAAATTCTTACTTATGAATATAAAAAGTACTAAATGGTACTATTGGAACATTTTGAATTTGGTTGAATCCTGAGATTTGGAAATTAGATTACTCTTGAAGTGTAGTATGGAGCTATGGAGACATCTTTGGAAAGTTGAATTTATGTGTACGAGTAGTAAATAGAATAGAAAATTCGCTAAATTTGGATTTGAGTAACGGAGAGAGCTGGAAATTTAAAATTTTGTCGAAGATTTAGAAAGAATTACCAAAGGGTTTTTGGTATTAAATTTAGTGGTAGTGGTGGTTGTACGGTGGTGGTTTGTACTTATGTGTTCGAACAGTGCTAAATGGAACTAAACATGTAACCTTAGTAAATTTTTAATCTGTGTAATTGAAATAAGAAAGATATTTCGGAAAATAGTGTTTATGTGTATGAAGAGTACCAAACGGTAATAAACATGATATTAGATATAGGAATAGAGGTGGAATTCAGAACTACGGTACAAAAAATAACACAGTATTCACGGTTTCCATTTTTATACCCTACACAACTATGTTGTCAGGGTATTATAGCTTTGTGCAGCCCCAAAAGTTTGTAACGCCGCGAAATTTTGCATGTAGGATGGGTTCTGGCCAATGAAGTCCCCTATTGTTTTTGAGAAAGATCGGTTAATATTTAGGGGATGAAATGGACCAAATACTAAATTTTTGTCCCTTTTTTTCTGGTCGCTCCAGAGGCCGCAATAATGGCCCGAAAATCGTGAAAATTTACATGGAGAAGAGGATCGTGCCAAAGAATAAGAATGCCTGTTTTGATAAACTTCGGTCAATATTTAACGGGTCAAATGAACCCTGACTTTTGTGTGAAAAAATACAAAATTTTTATTCTGGGCGTATATACTTGCTCTTGAAGGACATATACCCGCGAAGTTGATTGTATATCCAAGAGGAGTTGTTGACCTTCAAATTGATACCGAACATATGGTTGCATTTACTCTGATGTGAGAATTATACGTAATTAGGTAAAGGTGAGGACGGAAATGTCGCGCTGATAACTTTGAAATTGTACACGAACTTCCGATTATGGTCAAGGACGACGCCTATAATTTTCGGCGAAGTTGAGATTCCATTCAGGGGGTGCAATGAATCGAAAACTTTAATTTTGTCAGATTTCCTAGTCGCTTTATAGGCAATTATTATATGCAGAACATCACATATTTTACAAGGTGAAGGGGATCTGACCAAATACTTAGAGCGGCTGTTTAGATGATAATCGGTCAATATTCCGAGGGTCAAATCTACCAAAACATAAAATGACAATTTTTTATTTTACGGCGTAAAAATTCACTTAAAAAAAAAAAGGAAAATATGCCAGGGTTAGAAAGTGAAGTTGTTGATCTCGAAATATTGCCCAGGCTCAGAATATAGAACCGCAGAAAGTTTGATTTTGTGGTAGATGTGTAGGGTATCATATGGTCGGCTCCGTCCGACTATACTTCCCCGCTCACTGGATTTTTTTTGTATTATATATATTATATATATATGGGCAATATTGCCAATTTTTTAATATTCCATTTTCAAAAAATCAGCTTTTTTGTTTTTGTGGCACATCAATGATTTTTGGTACACATATAGAGAAAAATGTTCTGACTCCGAAACCGTTCGCGATCAAATTTTTGGTTGATGCGCGCAAAAGTTATCGAGGTTTTAATTTTGGGCATAAGAAAAAAATCTTAAAATTACGCCGTTTATTATATTGACCAAAAACGTTGATATATATCTTCCTCCGTAAAATAAGAATATGAATATATTATAATAATCACGATAAAGTTGCACATATTCGCGAAATATGAGAAAAATAAAAAAATTATAGCAGATTAAATCAATATTTTCATTATATTAATGACATACACACACCTAAAAAATAATTTAAAAATATCTACATAATCTAAACACCATGATGAATCAAATGATATCAAAATCACACAAGTCCGTGTAGCGGTTTCTAAATCACAGCGACAACAAAACAAGATATTGAGGAAAAATATTTGTTTTTGGTTCGAAAAAATAATGTCATCATATTTATTTTTTTAATTTTATTCAAGAAATTTCAGAAAAAAATGTTGGGGTTATTCTGCTATTTTACCCAAATTTCGCCGAAAAATTTACATATATAATAATAATCACTTTTTGTGTATAAGTATGCGCCTTGCGGATTATATCAAGACCCTTCCGATAAATCTTAGAATTCTATAAATAGGAATAAATCTTAAAATAAAATAATATTATGAAATATACATTTTAAATTGCGTGTAAATCGCGTAATTCTCAAAATCATTTGATGCGCATGCGGTTTCCAGGAAGTACTGAAGTTTATCTTCCAATCCATATATATTTTGCGAAATTTCATTTGACGGCTAAGATGTGCCACACGTTACACTGAAGTACCCAAAAAATCGTAAAACGCGAATAATTTCCAAAAACTCGATATGCCATTAACGCGCATCCGATTTCGGTGTGCACCCTAAAAAATACATCGATCTATACCGATTTCAATGTGGTCCATTAAGAACCATGGATGTGCCAGCTCACACTATTTTTGAGATAAATTACGTCTAAATCGCGTAATTCTCAAAATCATTTGATGCGCATGCGGTTTCCAGGAAGTACTGAAGTTTATCTTCCAATCCATGTATATTTTGCGAAATTTCATTTGACGGCTAAGATGTGCCGCACGTTACATTGTAGTACCCAAAAAATCGTAAAACGCGAATAATTTCCGAAAACTCCATATGCCATTAACGCGCATCCGATTTCGGTGTGCACCCTAAAAAAATACATCGATCTATACCATTTCAATGTGGTCCATTAAGAACCATGGATGTGCCAGCAAAATCTATTTTTGAGATAAATTGCGTACATCTCTCTTTCGGCTGAAGTTTTTAAAGTTCTCT
The DNA here is from genome assembly GCF_032173495.1 of Musca vetustissima. Taxonomy (NCBI): domain Eukaryota; kingdom Metazoa; phylum Arthropoda; class Insecta; order Diptera; family Muscidae; genus Musca; species Musca vetustissima. Next base: position 18,021 of record NW_026876146.1, read on the forward strand.
TTTCGAAAAAGATCAAAATCCGTATGAGGTCATTTATTGAAGCGGAAATGATACACAGAAAACGCAAATAAATCCGCGATATTTTCAAAAACATTTTTTGCCAAATTTCGTGTTTTTGGAAGGCCATTTCCCGCCGTTCTAGTAGATGGATTTTCACGAAGATGATTTTATATCATCCGAAACGTAAAAAACTTTATTGATCGCGGGTACCCATGCCATTCAGTTGACAGATCTAAAAATTTGGCCCGAAAAATAGGTTTTTTAGAAATTTGATCGCACAAAATTCGCACCTTCGGATGAGTATTACTCTGAAGCTGTGCATACTACATACACAAAATACATATCAAATTACGCAGATTCGCGACTACAATAATCTTATAATCGATTTTTACAAATTCCTGTTTGTTTATTAAAGCTACAAGTAAAATTAGAAAAACACTCAAAATCGAGCTTCAAAATGTCAGCATCATTTAAAGGTAGATGCAGTGAAAATTTTGAAAAATGATACATAAGGGGCGTAGTCCCCATTTTGTTGGCTTCTAGTTTTATTTTGACACGAAGACCGTGCAATGAGTGGCTTAGTCACAAATCGATAGAGAACATAAAAAAACTGGTTCGCCTCAACGTGTTTTTACACATTTTTTTACATTAAAGTAAAGTTAAAAAATTGGCAATATTGCCCATATATATAATCTTTATTTCAAATCAAGTCTTCTATTTTCAGATTCTTATA
>NW_026876147.1:0-18928 GCF_032173495.1 Musca vetustissima
TGTTACTTACCCAAAGTGATTAGCATTTTAACCATTTCCGCATGACCCTGCCAGGCAGCCACATGTAGAGCCGTTCGACCCTCACTATCCGAAATGTTCACATCAACATCGGTGAATTCCAATAAATACTTCACCATTTCCAATTTATTTTCCAATGCCAGAATGTAGAGTGTCGTACGCGAATCCGCATCTTTCGAATTAACATCGCAATTATATTTCAGCAAATATTGTACCGTTTCCAAATGACCTTCAATGCAGGCCAAACGAAAAGCTGTCTTGCCATCGTGTGCCTTCTGGTCGACAAATGTCGACAGGCATTCGAGTAGAACCTGTACACACTGGGTGCGTCCTTCCTGAGCGGCTAAATGTAGAGCGGTTTTACCCTCATTATCGCATTCATCAATTTTGGCGCCCGATTCGAGTAGTTGCAGGCACACTTCATGGAAACCCTCAAAGGCGGCATAGTGCAGCGGTGTCCAGCCGGCATTATCACGATGTGTTTCGTCGAGGCCACGGTCGAGCAGTTGACGTACTGTTTCAATATTTCCCTGAGCAGCAGCTATGCTGAGCACCGTTCTACCCTCGGAATCCATGCAGTCGATGCCACAACCCCAGAATAGTAGAAGTTTTACAACATTGGCATGGCCGGCGGTACAGGCAGCCCATAGGGGAGTACGACCCATAAAGTCGGCCAAATCAGGATCAGCACCATTTTCCAATAGGAGTTCACACACTTCGGCATTGCCTTCAAAGGAGCTAACCAAGAGCGGGGACATGCCATCATTGTCCAGCTGATCGGTATTGGCACCATGCTCAAGAAGTGTGGATATAACTTTGCTATAACCTGAGGAGCCACACAATGCGGCAACACAGAGGGCACTGCGACCATCTAAATCCAAATGATTAACATTGGCACCATTTTCCAGCAGGATTTCAACAATGTCATAGTGACCCATATACGAAGCCGCAATGAGAGATGTGCGCCCCTGACGATCAACGGAATTAACATCAGCACCATGTTCAATTAGGATTTTGAGTATATCCTCGTGGCCACTCCAGGCAGCTGCACGTAAAGCGGTACGGCCCTCCTTATCGGCTAAGTCAATTTTACACGCCGGATGGGCAATGAGTAGTTTGACAACCTCGGTGTGACCACCCCAGGAGGCTGAACGTAGTGGCGTCCAACCATCACGATCGGCATGATTGACATCAACACGTTTCATGCGTCCGGTACCATCATTGCAGGGTTGGGAGAAATTCAGCAACAATTTGACAACATCCAAGTGGCCATTTCGTGCAGCAATATTCAGAGCAGTTTGTCCATTATAATCTTCTATTTCGAGATCAATGGGTCCTTTACAGGCATTCAGGGCCCTCTCGAGCAACAAATGATTACCATCATTGGCTAGAATGTGTATTAAAGCCTTGCCCTTGTGCAATTCGATGCGATTGGAGTCAGATAGTTGATGCAGTGTGGAGGAGGCATTATCCTCCTGACTCTCATGATGAGGCTCACTTTTTTCCGAAGGACTAGACGGCCTTTGAGTTTCCATAATACATGAACGCTCACTGGAAATCAGCAAATCCGCCAATTCAAAATCAATATTTTGTGATCTTTCGGAAAGTTCGGGAGACATTAGCGACGATTCGCAAGATGTTTGGTTATCGGCATTATTGATCCCAGTCTCAATCAGCAACTTGAGTATCTTGGCATCTGTCGGTAGACTGGGTTTAAAGAAATCACACAGCAGCTGTGAAAATTCATCACACAATTCGTTGTTTAGGAATTTCTCAATCATGTTGCGAGTTTTGGGTAAGAAGTTGGGATCATTTTTAAAATCCAATTCACACATAGAGCAGCAATTCAGGTGATTCGTGTAGAAGCAATCGTTCAGATTTACCCTTGACTCCAGCAGCATTAAAATCATATCCAAATCTATGTTGCGATTGGTGAGATACTCCCCCGATTTGATAAGGTGATAAATGAACTTCCGTACAGTATTGGCACAAAGGGTCTCAGCGACCAGAAGATAATACAAAGAAATCATGACATGACCCTCATTGACATCGCAAATAAATTTCTTGGTGGCAAACTTGACATCAACCAACCAATCCGAAAAGGAATTGTGGAATATTTTCAATCGCTTCTGATCACTATCGTAGAGCAGAATATTCTTCATTAGATGCAGACGTTTTTCAAACTCCTCATTGTCGATGGTGTAGTTGTGGGTCCTCAGGCAATTGAACAGGAACAGTTTGTCGACATAGCCCGAAGAGGCTAGCAGGACATTCAGTACTGGCCGTATTTTCATATATTGCTTTTTATTAAACGATTTCTGGCATATATACAAATACAGGCCATTCAGGGTACAGGGTATCAGTTTGATCTCACGGAAACTAAAGAAATTCTCTTTGATGCCATTCAAAACTTTTTCCAAATATAAAATACAACCATTCGATTTGATATAGAGTTGATGTAGCGATTCGATAATTTCCTTGGTCAGCATAATGCTATCCTTAAAATCGGAATTCAAACGATTTATAATGTACTCCTGGACATCTTTGACCACATGTGATTTTCGCAGATCATCTAGGGTGATTTTCTTGAAACCCGAAAACATGCGGGTAATTTGTTTGGTTTGCTTCTTGGTTGTACAAACCAAGAATAGCCACTTGGGGAAGAGGTGAATGTGGTTCGATAGCAACTCGGCCACATTGCGACTTTTATGGGTGGTACCTCCGCCACGTCCTCCCTTCAGGGTGGATATCAAATTTCCCTCATTAATGTAATTCTCATCAATGGAATCGATTAGCAGCAGCAAAGCTGTTTTGGGTGGTGTCAATTCCAGCAAAGGGAACAATATGGCCTTTTTGAAACACTCATCGGGATTCTTTTCGATATTATCCACAGTTAGGCATTCAAATATCTCCGGATTGGAAAGTAACATTTCATAATAGCCATCGGCAATAATGGTGCGGCAACTTTTGGTCTTAGGCAAGGGTGGTGGTAGGGTATTGAAACAGCCACCGGCCATTGGGTCGGGTTTTGAGTCGTCATACTCATCTGCCTTCGGCGAGTCCTTGGATTTAGTTTCAAAATCAATTAAATCGTTTTCTTTTTCACTTTCCTTAGCTTCGGTATTTTGTTGTTTGTTGTTTTTAAATTCCTCCTCCATCATATCCTTATCGGCCTCAGGTTTATCTTCGTTGTTTTGTTTCTCCACTTCTTCTTTATGTTGTTCCTGAGTGTCCTCCCCCTCATCCCGTATGGCTGCTTGAATTTCCTGTTTCAAATCTTCATTGGCCACAGAGGCGATATCCTCTCCGCCACCCTGCTGAGGCGAGGCATGCTGATTCTGATTATTCGGCAAACTCAAGCTACTGTTAATATGTTTTACTGGTGAGGCAATGTTACCGGGCCGCGATAATTTAACTGGTATTTTGGATTTCCGTCCCGGACTGGTTTTACTCGAGGAGGGTAAATCCCTATCGGATTCTTCACGTTTTCTCATTTTTTCCGTATCATTATCTTTATTCTCATCATATTCTTTATGCGCTTTTTTCTTTTGACCCTTTGGAGGATGGGTACCATAACATTTTTTATCTTCTCCCGTAAAATGATCCTCATCATCCCCACCCGACATTTGTTGTGGTGGTACAGGTTCCGATTTTTGTCTCATCAATTGTAAATTTTCCCCCTTCTTCGAGGTGGAGGTGCGACGTTCATGGAAATTTTCCAGTTCAGCAATATCACATTCTTTGGCACCCCTCTTCAGTTCGGCTATAAGAATATCTTCGGCATTTTCATCCAAGGAAATGTTATTCATGGCCTCATCCAATTTCGATTCCTGTTGCTGGACCTCATCGTGCAGAAAAGAGAAACCTTCATCAATGATACGCTGGCTTTCATCTTTGGCGATTAACGACGAATGACTTAGGATTTGTAGCACAATTTTCCGTATAAACAACGAGAGGCTGTGGCATTCGGGATTTTGTGACTCAATGAGATAGGAGGCCAATAGCTTGCGATTCAGTAGACCTCTTGTGCCGGAATTACCATTCATTATGGCCTGACAAATACTGGTTTTCCCCGAACCATTTGAACCCAAAACCAAACAACCATTATAGGTGGATGCAGATATGGCTGCCGCCTTGGCTCTGGAGGACATAAATCCACCGGCTGCTTCATTTTTACCCCCATTTGCCGCCGTGGGTCCCAAGAGACCCGGTATGGCTTTCTTCCCAGCCGTTCTCTGTTCCAAACACATGGCTATTTTCTTTAAGACCCATTCACGATTTATATAGACCTTAGAACCATAACGATGTTGATGGTGGTGGTGATGATGATGCTGCTGCTGCGAATGATGATGACCGTATTCACGTTGGGCGCCAAAACCATTTACCTCCTTGTCGGGTGAGATTTTCTTTTGCATGAAGACTTCTAAATTATCGGAAGTATCTTCAAGGCCCAAACCATTGGTGGCCCCCTCCAAGGCAGCTTCCATTTCATTTTCAGGATCAAAACTTTTACGTGCCACCTCGAGGGGGAAATTCTGTTGTACCAAATTGGCGAAATGTTCTTCACGGGCCAAATTGGAGAAACTCGAGTTGGGACAATCTTTGCCGGATATTTCCATTTTCTTTTGCAGTTGAGTAGTATCTTTGAGGAAATTTAAGATTCTGCGGTCTTCCAGCTGATGATTGGGTGTGGAATTTCCGGGGCCACCATTGCCACAGTTCAAAGGTACTCCACGATTTGCATACATATTGCTGGATGTACAACCCGAATCAGGTTCATCGTCGAGATCTGTAATGGGTACCACCGTATTGCCATTACGATTACTAGCTGCTGCAGCCGCCGCAGCTGCTGCGGAATTCTGAACACGATTACTATCCCTTGGCGTATTGAATTGTTTATAATCCATAATATTGCTTAACTTTACATCGGCTGCTGTTGTTCCCGTCGTCAGCTCATTTTCATTTAAGGGACGTGCGGAAGCGGCAGCCGCTGCCAAACGGCTACGTTCACCACTTTTATAACGATCCGATTTACGCAGAGGTGTGGCATAGATCATTTCCTTGGGCATTTGTCCCACACTGATGCCATGTCGCCCCGCCGCTGCCGCCACCGCATTTTGATGTTTATTATTGGGCGCCGAATTTGAATTGGAATTAGCCAAATTGACATTGACCAAATGTGAACCCTGATTACTGATATTATTCAGCAGCAATTGTTGGGACAATGCCTTATTCAAATTGATGTTATTGGGATTATGTGCAGCAGCCTGAGCCGATTTTTGCTGTTGTATCTTACGTACCGACTCATTGAACATAGCCTGACAGGGTAGATTTTCATAGATATCATTACGTAAATGATCATTATCTGAATGTTTTGACATGTTGATGGGTGTTGTTGCGCGGTACTCCGTCTTCTTACGTCTTAAATAAATCTTTGGTTTACGTGTGTGTGTGAGAGAGAAAAAGAGAATGAGTATTTCTCTTCGAAGCTCTCTTCAGTTCTTCAGAATAGTCTTTTTTGTTGTAGTACTTATAAGTAAATTCTTATATTTTTGCAGATTACTGCTACGATTTTGTTTTAGTTCGTTTCGTTTGTTACATAATATATATCCAACGGATTTCACATTATATTTGAGTTCGTAATGTGAAGCGAGTTGATCTGAAAATATAAGAGAAGAGGGAACATAATTAGTTATTTGCTAATTATATTGAAATAAGTTTAGTTTTATTCTAAAAAGGGGAAAAATAAGTTTTCAAAATATTTTTCAAGGCCTCGCAGTGTTATAAACTAGATTTAAAAAAAGGATTTTCCATGGACACTCTGTGGATTAAATTTTCACAGGAAGTTTTATTTTTTTCTATGACCAAAAGGGCCATAGACGTGAATTTTTTAAACACAAAATTGTCTTCAAGAAGAAGCAAAACTATTTCCCGTTAACCGACCAGAAGAGCTATAACAAACAAACTAGAAACTAATTTGTAAGAAAGCTTTATTTAACATTTAATAGCTGAAACATAGAGACGTATAAGTGATGACAATAAGTATCCGCCCCACAGTACCTCAGCTAAATAAATTGTTCTTTATCAATTTTGCTTTTCTTTTGTTCTTCAATTCTATTTCCAGAAAAGGCGAACACCATAAAGGGAGGAGATGATGATGATCAATCTGCCGGAGAATATAAAAATGTTATGGTACCCATTCCCAAAAAGGTCAAAGGTAAAAAAATTAAAACAGTTATGGTACTCATCCTCCAAAAGGACGATAATATGATGAGAACAAAGATCATGATACTGAAAAATTAGAAATGTGCAGAATCCGATGGGGATTTACCCTCCTCGAGTAAAACCAGTCCGGGGCGAAATCCAAAATACCAATTATACCGACCTGGTAACATAGCCTCATCAGTTAAACATGTTAATGGCAGTTTAAGTTTGCCGAATAATCAGCATGCCTCGCCCCAGGAGAGTGGCGGAGAGGATATTGCCTCTGTGGCAAATGAAGATTTAAAGCAGGAAGTTCAAGCAGCCATACGTGATGAGGGAGATGAGACCCAGGAACGACTTAAAAATGAAAAGAAACCAAACGAAGATAAACCAGGCGCCGATAAGGATAAATGCGGAGGCCAAGGAAAGTTAAAAAGAAAATGATTTAATTGATTTTGAAACAAAATCCAAAGATTAGTATGTGGATTCCAAACCCGACCCTGAGTGCGGAGGCAGTTTTAATACCTTACCACCACTCTTGCCTGATACCAAAAGTTTACGCGCCATTATTTCCGATGATTACTATGAAATGTTACTTTTCAATATTTGAATGACCCAACAGTGGATATAAATCGAAAAGAATCCGGATGAGCGTTTCAAAAAGGCCATATTATTCCCGCTGCTGGAATTGACATCACCAAAACCTCTTTGATGCTGATTATGGCCGATTTAATAATATTATTATGTTGGCTATGAAAATATTGAATCATCACATCAGCTGTATATCAAATCTAATGGTTGTATTTTATATTTGGAAAAGATTTTGAATGACATCAAGGAGAATTTCTTTAGTTTCCGCGAGATCAAACTGATACCATGTACCCTGAATGGCCTGTATTTGTATATATGACAGAAATCGTCAAATAAAAAACAATATATGAAAATACGGCCAGCACAGAATGTCTTGCTGGCCTCTTCGGGCTATGTCGACAAGCTATTCCTGTTCAATTGCCTGAGGACCCACAACTATACCATTGACAATGAGGAGTTTGAAAAGCGTGTACATCTAATGAAGAATATTCTGCTTTACGTTAGTGATCAGAAACGTTTGAAAATATTCCGCAATTCCTTTTCGGATTGGTTGGTTGATGTGAAGTTTTCCACGAAGAAATTTATCTGCGATGTCAATGAGGGTCATGTCACGAACTCTTTGTATTATCTTCTGGACGCTGAGACCTTTTGTGCCAATACTGTACGGAAATGCATTTATCACCTCATCAAGTCGGGGGAATATCTTACCAATCGCAACATTTATTTGGATATAATTTTAATGCTACTGGAGTCAAGGTTCAATCTGAATGATTACTTGTACTTCTACCCCGTATTCGATTGCTACATATAGGCGTATAAGTGACGACAAAACGTATACTCACTTCAGTGAAATATTAAATGTTTTATTTTGTCGATTATTCGACTATACAATTACTTTAGAATGAATACATGTTTATAGATGGTATTTAAGTAAGTCAATAAAGTGCTGGAATAGAGTTCACTCAACAACAAAGTCTGATAATTATAGACTGTTTTCAGAATAGTTATTAAACATTATTGAGTCTTGTGGATTTTTGTTTTGGCTCTATGTCAATTGAAAAACTCGTTGTTTATGTTTTTCTTTTTTGTTTATTTTTATTTTCCAATATTTCGACTGTCTTCGGCAGTCATCTTCAGGGAAATACTACAAAACATACAAATATTTTAAAGATATAGACTTAATTGTATTGCACAGATCTTACTTTTATGAGAAAAGCAACCGATTTTCATCACCGTCTATGCTAAACTAAGTTTTTCTTTTTTCTCGTCTGGGCTTATGAACTATGTTTCTATAAATATGTGCACAGTGGTCCGTGTCAGTCTTATAATTCATTCTTCTATCGTTAGGTACATTAATTATGTTTAACATTTCTAATGTGAATCGTCGTTTATAATTATTTTCTTGTGTCAATATGTCCACGTCTTTAAAATTCGGTGTATGTCCAGTTTTTGTGCAATGTGCAGCAAGCGCCGTTTTTTGCTCTAAAGGTTTGTCTGAATTTTGATCTGACTTATGTCCAGAAAGTCTAGTCTTGAGTTTAGTTTTTGTTGTACCAACATATACCTTTTGGCATACGTTGGATTTGTCCCCATTACATTTTATCTTATACACTACATTGCATTTGTCTTCCTTTTTAATTTTTGATTTTATTTTGCTGAACAGGCTATTGACGGTATTCTTCGATTTTAAGGCTAATTGATAATTGTTCTTGTCATATATATTGGAATTACGTAATCTCTCAGACAGTCCAGGTATATAAGTCAATGTTGTGTATGCTTTTTCCTCTTCTTTCTTCTTTCCGTTCTTGTGATTGGATGTTTTTAGTAATTCGTCAATAGTTCTCTGTGGGAAATCATTTTTCCTCAGTATATTATTATTGAGTCTTAATAGAAAAAAGGCTATGATTTTTTATTATTTTAAACAATTAATTAATGAAATAATAACCCTAACCTAGAAAATCACTCGTAATTTTAAGTAAAATATATAGCCTCGATATAATATATAATAATATTTAGATTGTTTCTTTATTTTTGTTGAGAAACCCCATCAAAATCCGCCAACTTCTAACGAGCACAGTTAAACGTTATGTTTTTTCTATCCATCAACAAAATATTCCTCCTTCCATTTCAAAAATTACAACTTTACATGTGATACCTTGGAGAGATGTGAAACGTTTAACTTTAACACTAATAATAAAAATAATGATAAAAGTTTGTAAAAAAAGTGAATAGTTGCAATACTTGCAGCACTTCTATTCACATGAGTGTAAAGAGAGAGATAGAAAAAAAAAACAAAATGAAAAAGGTCAGAATGGGGTCAATTGCTACAACAATGTTTAAGAATAAAATGAAAACAAAAAATAGTGCAATAGATAGAGAGGTAGAGTGGGAAAACTAAAAGAGGCAAATACGCTTCAAAATGTAACACATGGACATTAGGGAATCTGAAAACTTGCTTATTTTACTGTATTTCCCAATTATAGAACGAGGCTTATTATTTATATAGTACATATTAGCGTATAAGTAACGACAATATGTATACGCCACAAATATATCGGAATAAGTGGCAGCATAATTTCCAAATACAGCCTATTTTTGCAAACATATTTTTGAACAAAAATGTATATCGGAAATATTTTGACTTTGTTTGCCTTGAAAAGTAATTAATTAAATTTCGAGTTTAAATTCAAATGTAACTGTGATCAGAGAAAAAAAATATTATATTTATACCAATATATTTTCCTGTCAATAAAATATATGCTATACCTTCTTTAAAATAACACAAACTTAACGTTAAAACCCTTTTACAGGTCAGTAGCTGGACATTAATATATCGACTCCTCCGAACCATAGTATGCTCAGCATGTTTTAATGTTCTTTACGTTTTTAGATACTACGGTCCTTAATTTAAATTCATTGAAATTTTGGTAATCATCGGCCAATCCAAACCAAAGTTATAAGCAAAATTGTACTTAGCATGGCACGTAAGATTTATGAAACTTCCATACTTTGAGAGCTTCTGCTGAAAAACCCACTTTTCAGACTTAGCATACTGTTCTTCGGAGGCGTCGATATATTAATGGAAATATTTTCATATACCCCTATATATACATATGTTCCGATTTCAAATTCAGTTTTATTAAGCATTTCACAAAATAGGTGGTATATTTAATCGCCTTACAAATATCTGACAATTTTCCTAACATATTTTTGTTTGCCTCTTAATATGAAATTCAGAATCCATATTTTCCACAACTAAATGCAGCTCAAAAATTTTTTTTTCAGCCACACACACACCTAATATACATTTCCTCTTCTATTAAGAAAAAACTTTATTTTAACTAAAGTTTGTGTGAAGTGTAGATGTTAAAAAAAAATAGCAAAAATATATTAGCCATGGAATAAGAAAAACAACATGTTTTTTAACTCACGTATTTGGTATGAGTTAAATGAAAACTTTCTAGAAAAATAAAAGAAAAACAATTAAGTTACGAAAAACAAGTTGTTGGTCGGACTCGGATTATAGAAAAAGGGAAGGTAACTACTAATAAAATATATAAGTATATAACACATTTTTTATGTTTTTTTCCATATATAAAAATTAATATAAGAGTCCTTCCAAAATATAAAACTTCTTCTGAAATTTCTTAGATTATCATTTATTAAGTAGATCTGTACATAATAAATATGGTGAAATGTTTGGCGTATAAGTAATGACAAAATGTATACGCACCCAAGGTGGTTAAACAAAAATAAATAAAATATATTTCCATTCATTCGACAGCTATGATAAAATTATCAGTCAGCGTCTTAATTATGTCTTCTATATATTAACGCCATTTTAGGAGGCCTGCCATAAATATACAACTCCTTCCGAGATTTCTCAAATTATTATTTATTATGTAGATCTGATTGAATAAGATCTACATATTAAATATGGTGAACATGTTAGCGTTATAGAGCATGTATACGCACCCAGCATGTATACGCACCCATGGTGATTTAAGGGGACTCCCCCATTCTCGGGGTCAAAATTTTTGTTTATACAATTCGAATCTACAATAATTAAAGAATGTCCCTACAAAATTGCAAGTGAAAATCTCAAGAACTCTTGAAGATATAGCCGATTTATTGTGTCAGCATCAAGTGACGGCTGAAGGGCTTCTCAAATTTTAAACGCGTTTTTCTCTAAACATTTTTTTCCGAATGGCGGGCACGATAACTCAAAAACTAATAACCCAATCGATTTTAACACGTTTCTCTGTGAGTGTATAGCTATCATATGAACTAGGATAAAGCCAATCGGTGAAGATCTTCCTTATTTTTTAACTTGGTTTTGGGTAAAAAATCGGCGATTTTCCAAAAATATTTTTTCAAAGGTCCACCATTTTGTTAATTTTAGAGCGAAGTCAATAATCCTAGTTCATACCAGAGCCAGACTTGTACTCTTTCTAACACCGTTGGAATTTTCGGATTCCGATGTTCCAGTGAGGAGTTATCAGTCTTGGTTTTAATCTCTATGATTGTAGAATCTACTGAATTCCAAAAGTTTACTATTAGATATCATTATTCGAAATCCCTATGATAAATATAAAAACGCGTATATAAATTTGATATAATACATTTTAGGATTTTAAATAAAGCAACAACAGCTTCTCCTGATCAAGCAACGTGAAATAAAATTGATCATGCTGTGATAGACGAAAGGTATTCATCCAGTGTTTTAGACGTCCGATCGATGCGAGCAGCGAATATCGATTCGGAAATGGAAACCTGGTTATAGATATAGATCCCGTGTTGAGGAATTGGAAGGAGAATTTTGAAAAGCATCTGGTATCAAATAGTGGCGGTGAAAAAGATACCTCAGAATCAATAAAAGATGTCGGTGACGGTATGATTGTATACCACCTAGCCAAGATGAGGTCAGAGTAGCAATTAATCGGCTGAAGAACAATAAAGCAGGTGCCGATGGATTACTAGCCGAAGTATTCAAGATCGGTGGTCTGATGCTGGTCAGGAGAATGCACTGATATGTTCAATTTGGCTAGAGGAATGCATGCCCTATGATTGGAACCTCAGCATCCTGTGTCCGTGCACAAAAAATTTGACAATACGATATGTGCCAACTATAGAGGAACAAGTCTCCTTCCCATTGCATATAAAGTGCTATCCAGCGTGCTGTGTGAATGACTGAATCCAAAATTCTCCGGAAGATCTATGAGTCGATCTGCGTCGACGGTGAATATCGCCATATATTCTCGGACGTCGACATAGTCAGACGGATCGAGCTGCAGCGACTACGTTGGCTAGGTCATGTTGTGAGAATGGATGAGGATTTCACTACTCAAAAGGCATAAAAAAGCGAGCCAAGTGATGGTTCACGCAGAAGGGAAAGTCCACGAATCCGATGGAAAGATCTCGGAACATGGTCTTTCAAATTGTATAAGATGCGCAAAAGACCGACGTGTTTGGAAATCTTTTTTTTAAGATCGGCTTATGGAACAACCTTCTGTCACTTTGCTACTAAATATTTTTAATGGGAAAAATGAAATTGGAATAATAACATTGCTTTCCGAATATTACCTTATGGAAATCAACTATAAAGGTTTGCTAGGCTATGTTTAGACATGGTGAAATTCTCCGATGAAGGCGAAAATGGGATTTTATCTATGAAAACATCGCAAATGATTGAATGACCGAAAATATCAGGTACTCTGAAGTGATCTCTAGATACATTAACAATATTTGAATATGAGATTTACGAAATCTTTTGTTTTAATTCTATGAAAAACTGACGAAACACCAAAAATGGAGGTGAGAGACTTTATGTCAAAACGTGGACCTACAAAATTTAAAAAAAATATTTTTTATCGTCCAAAAACATTAAATGCCAATTAACAGCCACATCATTGGGATAACGCGGCTATAACTATTAAAACATCGACAAAAATTCAAATAATTTATGACATATAAGTAACGATAACAGTTATACGCACCAATGAACTGCAGCAACAAAATGGGCGAATTTAGATTTGCATTTGCATATGAGATCATTAAAACTATCACCGAAAGAAATAAAAATAGTAGTAGTAAAAAAACATCCAAACTTTTTATAGTCTTTATTGAAAATCAAGACTCTGTGTAAGATCTAATGTACAGGCTTCAATTTACGCTACCACTATTCTATTAAACCATTTATTGTCAACAAATTAGTATTACATTCAGCGTTTGGCATTTTATGATTAAAGCATTAATTTTTAACTTAGATAACATGTGTATACAAATCAAACATTTTATGACATTCTGTGGGGTATAAGTAACGTCAGTAGTCATACGCCCCAATGAACATCAATATCAAAATGAGTGAATTTATATTTGTATGTGGATATTTAAAGAACATATAAGAAAAAATACCTTGAATCTTTTAACCAAAAATCTTTCGTTATTATTTCCATTTCTTATTAATGATCGGTAATGAAAACCAAACCAATTGCATAAAATAAAATGAAAAAAAGGAAAACAGCAATTTCCTGACATCCCACAAATGACCATAACGTATAAGTCAAATGGAAAAACCCTTAATTAAGCAAAGAAATTTTTGTGCAAAGAAGCAATTGAAGTATGACGAAAAGTAAAACCCAAAATACCAAATAAAGCAGAAGAATCAAAATCGAAGCAGACCAAAAAACGAAAAAATGAATAAAGCAACAGACCTAAGGAAAAAATAACATAAAATCGAAAATATTTACAGCAAAGACGACATCATTACGTTAGCAATTTTTTTCTTTTTGCTTTTTGTGGAGTAACCACAAAAACGTTAACCGCAAAATCCACACAACAAAGACCAAAACGGACCAAAAGATTGCAGTAAACTACAATTGACAAGGCAACAAGCGACATCATTTACATTAACCAAAAACCGAACAAATATACAGACATACTTCCATAGATGAACTGAATGTGCAACAAGATTTTTAACGACGATTGCCATAAGTAACGTAACGTTACGTTACTTGCCACAATCGATTACATCGTTGGGGAGTGAGTGAGTGAATGCCTTACACTATCTGTTGCAGTGCATCTGGAGAGCAATGTTTTAGTAATGCAAAAAGCTTTTTGCTAACCACACATTCGATATATGTGTGGCTCATCGTGCATACATATGTATGTATGTATAAACATTTCGAAAAATAGCTCTTAAGTGCTTGTAAACATTTGTATTGGAAATGTATTTCAGCACTATTTTCGGTATGGGAATTATTTCTTAAGTTGTTGGTGAGTTCTTCTTTGTCGGTGAGGAAGGAAAAACTGAAGATCCTGGATTTTTTTTTTAAATCAGAACACAGTTAACTAAAGAATTATTTCTGCGGAAAAAATCAAGAGGTAAGGTAATCATTTCAGTGGAAGAAGAAATCAGATTGGATTTTTCTATTAAAAAAATTGGCATCATATGAGCTGAGGTCCCTTGATTTTTTGTCTATAGAGAAATATTGTCCTTAGATGAGATGAGGTCCCACAAATGTTAGTACTCGAGTTTTGTCCAATTTTTTATAGAAAGAAAAGTCCCTCAGGTAAGCTGATATCCCTTGAAATTTTTCTATATGGAAAATTGAGCTGAGCATCCTCGAATTTTTGTCTATAGAGAAAAATTTATCTCATTTTTTTCATGGAAAAATTGCTTATAAATGAGTGTATGCTCTAGATTTTTTTCTATTTTGAGAATTAAGTCCATAGATGAGAAAAAACTCGAATTGCGAAAATTGAAAAACTTGACTTTACCTAAGATGGGGTTCCTTAAGTTTGTTTCTATACAATTATAGCCCTCAAGTGAGGTCTCAGGTTTTTTTTTCTACATAAAGAAATTGCTCTCAAGTGACCTGAGGTCCTCCGTTTTTTTCCATAGACAAAAATTTCTCTTAGCTGAATTTAATTTTGTTGAAATAAAAATAAAAAAAAACTTCAAATCAGCTGAGATACTTTAAATTTTTCCACAGAAAAAGAGGAAAAAATTGCCTCAAATGAGATATGGTCCCTCGAGTTTGTGTATATAAAAAAAATTACCCTCAGTTTTTCTATGGAGAAATATTTTCTTCTATAGAAGCATTTCTCTTCAGAGGAGTATCTCAGTTTTTTTTCTTGAAAAAAAAAAATACTCACAGATGAGTTGAGTCCCTTGATTTTTTTTTGAGAAATATTGCCTTCAGATGAGTGAAGACTCCAATTATCTTTTATATAAAAAATTGTCATCTGCTGAAATGGGGTCCCTAAAATTGTTTTTCTATACAAAAATTGCCCTACGCTGAACTGGGGTCCCTCGATTATTTCCTTTATAGAAAACAATTGTCCACGGCTTATTACTATAGGAAAGAATTGTCCTTGGCTGAACTGAGCTCCATCCGATTTTCTTCTATAGAAAGTTTGATTTTTTTCTTAGAAAAGCGATTTCCCTTAATGAGCTGAAATCCCTCAACATGGATTCCAATGAAAATTTATGAACAGATGTTCCTTCAGACCCATCGTTTTTTTCTACAGAAAAAAACTTGCTTTTATAGAAAAATAGTCGAAATACCTCAGCTCATCTGAGGGCAAATTTTTCTATAGAGTATTTTTTTCTATAGGGTAATTTTATAGGGTAATCGAAATTCCTCAGTTGAGCTGAGAAATTTCGACTTTATTCTATAAAAATTACCTTCAGATGTTTCTGCGGCGTATAAGTAACGACAGTAGTTATACGCATCTATGAACTTCAGCAACAAAATTAGATAATTTAGATTTGCATATGCGTTTATTACAGCTACTGAAGTCTCTCCAATTTTGTTCCATTAAAAAAATGTCCTCAGATGAAGTGAGGTTCCTCCAGGTCTATAGAAATGTTTCTATTGAAAAATTTGTCCTCAGATGAGCTGAGGTATTTCGACTTTTTATTTAAAAATTACCCTAAGATGCTTCTGTGACGTATAAGTGACAACAGTAGTTATACGCATCAATGAACTTCATCAAGAAAATGAAACAGTTTAGATTTGCATTTGCAACTACACTGCAATAAAAAAATCCTCAGATGGACTGAGGTTCCTCCTTTTCTGTAGAAAAAAATTGCCTTCAGATATGCTGAGGAATTTCGATTTTTTCTATAAAAATTACCTTCAGATGTTTTCAAGCTCCTCGAATATTTTCTATAGAGCCTTCATATTGTTTTATCTTAAAAAACAATTCTTTAAATTATCTGAGATCCCATTAAAATGTTTCCAATGAAAAAATAAAATACTCTTAGATGATCCATAGATGTTTTCTATAGGAAAAACATGCCCAATGATTAGCTGAAGACCTTCGAATTTTTTTCCTCAGATGAGTGGATTTTTTTAAATAAAAAAAATATATATATTTGAATGAGCTAAGGTTCCTCCAATGAAAAAATAGAATGCCCTCAGACAAATTGCCGTCAGATAAAATATTGTCCACCAAGTTTTTCTTCATTTCAGGATATTTCTCCTTGGAAAAATCCTGAAATGATTTTCCAATGGAAAAAAATAAAAAGCCTTCAGATGAGCTGAAATTCCTCCAGGTCTATCGATTTTTTATAAAAAAAACTTGCCATCAGATAAGCTGATGTCCTTTATATTTGTACCAGAGAAAATAATTATCCTCTGATGAGTTGAAGTACCTCGATTTTATTCCATAGAACCTTAAGATTTTTTCCTTAGAATTGTGGGACGAAACTTTCAGCGTCTCTAGATTGTGGGCCACTGAATTCAAAAATTTGATTTGTATCCTTTTTTCTTATCACGATAATCGACAGGATCAATTTTTGGGCTGTGGCCGTTTGTTCACATTAGCACTGCTCGGTTTTTAGATGATTTATTGATCGTATTATGAGTGTGACCATATGGTCACGCTAGCACAGCTGGGGTTAAATTTGCTGAAGCCCCCCCCATTTTTTAAATGTAAAAATAGAATACCCTCAGATGAGCTAAGGTTCCTCCAGGTTTATCGATTTATAGTAAAAAAATTCTAAGAACTCACTTGAGGGCAATTCTTCGAATTGTTTCTACTGAAAATAATTACGTTCTGAAGAATTGAAGTCCATCGAATTTATTTTTAAAAAAATTTTGAAATTTTCTTAAGAATTTTTTCAATGAAAAAATAAATACCCTCAGATTTGTTGATGTCTCTCGAATTTCTTCTACATAAAAGTTGACCTCTAATGAAAGAATTTCCCCCGAATTTTTTCTCATCTGAGGATATTTTTTCTATTGTAAAAACCTTGGGACATCGCAGCATTCGAAGCCATTTTCCAATGGAAAAAATAAAAACTTGAGGTAATTTAAGAAATATTGTTGTACAAAAAATTTAGTTTTTTTATTGTTTCTGTTTTCCAAATATCTTCCACTATATTTCTAACTTCTTCACTTCCAGTAAATGGATACCATCATCAATCTGGCGTTGTTAATGCTTTAATAACCTTGTAATTCGTTGAATTAAAAATCCTTAAGAAACGAGCGAAATAGAACAAAAACAATAGATGGATTTTTTTTCACTTCTCATTGCACATTACGATGTGAATGCACATACAACCCCATATTTCTTTCAACAGCATCATCGGAGCTTCCATTGTGTGGAAAATGGGAAAATATAAATGAAGAATCATCTAATATCAAATGTACTTTTGGCTTCTTTTTTATTGTGTTCACTCAGTCCAACTGCTACTCACCCGCTCACCAACCAACCTCTCTTTCATTTGAAGGCAACCAGTCAGCCAGCCAGTCAGGTCGATAATTACATTAATATCCGGCAACTGGCACTTACCGAACTCTTGCAGTTTGTGTACAACTGTGGTAGAATATGGTTTTTAGATGTGTGGGTGTGCTGTTTACAAAAATATATGTACATATATAGATGTATGTTATGTACATGTATAAAATGTCGAAAATGTAGATGAAAATATTTACGTTTTTTTTTTTTTTTTTGAAAAATCCTGGATTCAATTTTGCCAGCTATGCTACAGTTCACGACATTCCATCGCTGATTTATACAATTACTTGAGTGTGTATGTGGGTGAATTGCTTCTTTGTCTAGTTTTAATGTCAGATATGAATTGATGTTGGTCGTTGTGGTCTACGAATTGAAGTTTACCCTTCAATAATTGAAACTTTAAAGTGGATGAGGACTTTGGCGCACTATTTACCTACATCGAACGAAAATATATATGGAAGCCATATCGAAATCTGGACCGATTTTTCCGAAACTTACCACTTCTCATTCCAGACTCAATTCAGTACGCTATGCCAATTTTCGTGCAAATTGAAGAATATAAAGGGACTTTGGTACAATATTTACCTAAAATCGCACCAAAATATATATGGAAGCTATATCGAAATCTGGACCGATTTTCCCGAACCTTACCACTCATCATTCCAGACTCAATTCAGTACGCTATGCCCATTTTCGTGCAAATCGAAAGATACATAGTTACTTTCGTCCACCATTTACCTTAAATCGGATGAAAATATATATGGGAGCTATATCTAAATCTGAAACGATTTTGCCCAATTTCCTTGGGCCAAATAATCGAGCTGTGCAAAATTTCAGTTAATGAGATATTTCTTTCCACGACCTCAGTTCATGAGGTCTACTTTTTTCTATAGGAAAAAAATCACGACCACAGTTAATAAGGTCTTTAAAAAAAATTGACCTCAGTTAATGACGGATTTTTTCTATAGGAAACAAATCGAACTCAATTAATGAGGTCTTTTTTCTATAGAAAAAAATCGACCTCAGTTATTGATGTCTTTTTTTCTATGGAAAAATCACGACCTAAGTTAATGAAGTGTTTTTTTTCTATAGAACAAAAATCTATTTTTAATCACTAATATTCGTTTTCCTTGAAGAATAAATTGGTCCTGAACCTCTTGTTTATTGTCCTCCAGAAACTTCTGTGCGGATATTGCAAACCAAAAATCGCATTAATGATCATTGGAATTTAATATTTTATTGGCAACATCCGTTTCCGGCAGCATGCAACACAACTCAACAACAACATCGACGTCAATTCATTTCAAGGCAATTTAAAATGCCAGCATCAATCTGTGTGTGCGGTTCAAAAGCCATCAAACACATA
>NW_026876148.1:0-18991 GCF_032173495.1 Musca vetustissima
ATGTGAATCTACTTAGCTCTACGTAATTCTATGCTCAATTTTGTACATTTAGCAACATTTCAGACAATCTGACAAACATGAGGAATTTGATGCACCATTTACTTCGAATCGGTCGAAAATATATATGGAATCTTTATCCAAATATGAACCGATTCCAACGAAACTTGTCACAGGTTACGTTATACTAATTTCAGTACGTTTTGTTCCTATCCTATTGATTCCTTGGTGTGTCAATTACATCTCAGCCGATTTTCACGAAACTTGTCACACATCATTCTGGACTAAATTCAGTACGCTATGCCAAATTTCGTGCATATCGAAAGATATATGTGGACTTTTGTGCACCATTTACATTAAATCTTTACCGACCGATTTCACGAAACTTGACAGACATCACTCTAGGCTAATTCAGTATGTTATGCCAAATTTCGTGCAAATCGAAAGATATATTGGGACTTTGGGGCACCATTTACATGAAATCGGACGAAACTATATATGGGAGCTATATCTAAATCTGGACCGATTTTCTCGAAACTTGGCAGACATCATTCTAGACCTAAATGATTAGGCTGTACCAAATTTCGTGCAAATCGAAAGATTTATAGGGACCGTTTACATTAAATCGGTTAAATATATATATATATATATATATATATGGGAGATATATCTAAATCTGCACCGATTTTTCCCAATTTCAATAGGGTTCGTCCTTGAGCCGAATAAGTGACATATGCCAAATTTCATTCAAATCGGATCATAAATGCGACCTGTACTTTGTTTACAATTTAACATAGACAGACAGACGGACGGACATGCATAAATAAACGTTAGGCCAAATTTCGTGCAAATCGAAAGATATATTGGGACTTTGGGGCACCATTTACATGAAATCGGACGAAACTATATATGGGAGCTATATCTTAATCTGGGCCGATTTTCTCGAAACTTGGCAGACATCATTCTAGACCTAAATGATTAGGCTGTACCAAATTTCGTGCAAATCGAAAGATTTATAGGGACCGTTTACATTAAATCGGTTAAATATATATATATATATATATATATATATGGGAGCTATATCTAAATCTGAACCGATTTTTCCCAATTTCAATAGGGTTGGTCCTTGAGCCGAATAAGTGACATATGCCAAATTTCATTCAAATCGGATCATAAATGGGACCTGTACTTTGTTTACAATTTAACATAGACTGACAGACGGACGGACGGACGGACATGCATAAATCGACTTAGAAAGTGATTCTATGCATATTCTGAAAAGGAACCATGTGTCTATCTCGTTTCCTTTTGCCTGTTACAAACATATGCACAAAGACATAATACCCTGTACCACAGTGTGGTGAAGGGTATAAAAATGTCGGATAAGGAGATATTGAGATCTTTGTGCATATGTTTGTAACAGTCATAGACACATAGAGATAGACACATGGTTCCTTTTGAGAATATGCATAGAATCACTTTCTGAGTCGATTTATGCATGTCCGTCCGTCTGTCTGTCGATGTTAAATTGTAAACATAGGTCACTTATTTGGCCGAAGGACGAACCTTATTGAAATTGGGAAAATACGGTTCAGATTTAGATATAGCTCCCATATATATTTTCGTCCGATTTAATGTAAACAGTGTACCAAAGTGCCTATATATCTTTCGATTTGCACGAAATTTTACATAGCGTGCTGAATTAAGTCTAGAACGATGTGTGTTAAATTTCGTAAAAATCGGTTCAGATTTAGATATAGCTCTCATATATATTTTCGTCCGAATTTAGGAAAATAGTGCACCAAAGTCCCTTTATATGCTTCGATATGCACAAAATTTGGCTTAGCGTACTAAATTGAGTATAGAATGATGAGTGGTGAGTTTCGGGAAAATCGGTTTAGATTTCGACATATCTCCCATATATGAAATTAAAGTTAGAATAGGTTGGAGAAAGAGGGAACATAGACATGCAATTGTTAGGATACATATGTACAATATATCGAAAATGGTGAAGGGTATCATATAGTCGACCCAGTCCGACTTTACTACTTCCATCACTGGTTATTTATAGTAAATTTTTATACCCTCACTTGTCATTCCGTTTGCAACGCTTTCGAATATTCATCTGAGACCCCATAAAGTATATATATTATTGATCAGAATAAAATTCTGTATCTATTTATGCGTGTCTGTCTGTCGGACTGTCTGTTGAAATCACAATAGAGATCACAACATTTGAGTCATAACTTTGAAATTATACAATGGCGTTGCTATTATTCCTTGGATGGTTGGTATTGCAAATGTGGTATATCGATCCACGTTTTGGTATAGCCCGATGTGACGGTACCCCCAAAAATTCGATATTATAGGGAGTTTTTGACACCTTTTTTAATGGAATTTCGATATTATAAGGAGTTTTTGACACCTTTTTTAATGGAATTTGCTGTAATTTGCTACGGTTGTTTTTCACTGGGTATCAAATCTTCCTACCGAAAATGATCAGGATAGTGTATAGCACATATAACGGCACCCCCTCACCATTATTCTGTATTTTGGGTGGTTTATACACGTTTTCCTACAGAATCAGCTGTAAATTGATATTTTGGATTATGTTAATTCTCACTATTGGCTTATATTTCTGTGTAGCCTCTACATATTATGATTATGGTATTATGATTAGTTTGGGCACATGTTTTGGGTTATGGTATGGTAGAAAATCTTCCTACTGAAAATAATCGTGTTTCAACCAATTTGGGACCAATTTAATGTTATGGATACTCATTGAGTAGAAAATGTCTCCACCAACATTGGCCTATGTTTCTGGGTAGCACCCATATAATAGTAATCTTCACTATTCGGTATTTTGGGCACTTTAATTAACCGAATTACCTCAAATTTGATTGTTCAGGTTCACACTGGGTGTCTAACTTCCTAGTAACCCTGATCAATATTGGTTCATTTTTTAGCGAATCCCCCATATAACGCCGCATCCCACATTTCGCTATTTTTGGGGAGCTTGGACACTTGCTCCAACCAAATTAGCTGCAATTTAATATTTTGTATTCCCTATAAATAGGAAATCTTTCTACGAGTGACATATACATTGACCCAACTTTCCGAATAGCCCCCATATAATGGTACACCGATTATTCGTTGTTTTGGAGTGTTTGGGAATGTTTTCTAATTTAGTTTATCAAATTTTTATTGGGTGTCAAATCTTCCTACCAACAATTATGAATGTCATTTTACGGTTTGGTATAGCTCCCATAGAACGGTAACATCACATTTTCTGTATTGTGAAGACTTCAGCCGCATTCTCCAACTGATGGGGCTGAAATTTGGTTCTGGAAGGCTGACTTATATACAAAATTAGTGCGGTGTTTATCTAGGTCCAAGTTTTGATATAACCCCTACATAAAATTTCCGCTTCTTTTTCGATATTGTTAAATGTTTAATCGAATTTTTTCATGGAAGTGGCTCTAATTTGACATATTGGATTCCTGGTGAATAAAAAATAACTTACAAACATTTCGTTTTCTAAGTAGAGTGTCACAGTAGAGTGTCTACATAAAAATATCCTGATCGACTGAGGATCATGTGGTGCAGGGTATATACAATTTCGCCCGGCCAAACTTAACGACGCTTTTACTCGAAACTAGCAAAGCTTGTAAAGAAGGGAAAAGGAGTGGTAGGAATTTTCAAAATCTTGACAATTTTTGAGGGAACTTATCGGGAGGTGGGGCTGATCTACACATGGTGGAAATAATGTTATATGCATTGTTTACACTAAGTGGGATATCCGATAGGGAATTACTGGAAGGATAAAATGTCTATGCACTGTTGGGAAGGTACCCATTTCAGAAAGTGGGATCAAATCATACATAATCCTTTGGATCAAATTGTCCATACGCTTAGACCAATGTTGTCATACTCTTTTCAAATTTCGGCTAGTATCTGATGAATAAATGTTAATGTTAATTGAAGAGTAGTTGTTTTTATAGGCATATAGGCATAAAAATAGCCAAGTGCGTTTAATCACACGATCTAGGCGGTCTCAAATGTGAAATAAAATGTTCGCCGAACTCGTCTCTACATAAGTTCATGTTACACGTGCTGTTGGGCATGTGGCACCGTCCACATATCATGCAAATCAATCACATATCGTGCAAGCCAAGCTTTTGCACTTTGGGTTTAAAAGACGTTGGATATCATTTCTTCACCATTCACAGTTAAGCATCTTTGAAGAAGCAGGGTCCAATAATGTTACCAGCCCATAAACCGCACCAAATTGTGATTTTTATACCCTACACAACTATGTTGTCAGGGTATTATAGCTTTGTGCAACCTCAAGAGTTTGTAACGCCGCGAAATATTGGTCCTAGACCCACCTTTAAGTAAACCGATCGTCATATCTCGACTAACTTAGTCGATTTAGACATGTGTGTTTGTCCGTCAGTCCGTCTGTCCATTATATTTTGTAAACACGATACAGGCAACAGTTATGGACCAATCTTCACGAAATTTTGCATGTAGGATGGGTTCTGGCCAATGAAGACCCCTATTGTTTTTGGTAAAGATCGGTTAAGAGGATGAAATGGACCAAATACTCAATTTTTATCGGTTTTTCCTGTCGCTCTAGACCGACCAAACATCGCGAATTTTTACATAGAGAAGGGGATTGCGCCAGAGAATAAGCATGCCTTTTTTAATAAGGATCGGTCAATATTTAGCGGGTCAAATGAACCCTGACTTTTGTGTGAAAAATTACAAAATTTGTATTCTATAGCGTATAGATTTACCCCTGAAGGACCTAGACCCGTTGTTAGTATATCCAAGGGCAGTGGTTGACCTTTAAATTGATACCAATTATATGGTCGTATGTACTCATATGTGGGAGTTACACTTAAATGTTTACAGGTGCTTATGTATTCATATATTATTTAGTAACCCTTTACCACAGTAGAGGGCGGAAATATAGCGCTGATCGCTTTAAACTGTTCCATGAGGTTCCAGTTATGGTCAAGGAAAACGCCTACAATTTTCGCTGATGATCAGATAATAATTTTGGGATGAAGTGGACCGAAAACATATTTTTTTTTTAGATTTTTTCTAGTCGATCTATAGGCCACAATTATAAGCCGAAGATCACAACACAACCAACGGCGAAGGGAATATGGATAGATAATTAGAAGGGCTGTACTGAATATTGGTAATATTCGGAAAATATGGCAGTGTAAGGAAGAGGTGCTGTTGACCTCTAATCAGGCAAGAGGGTGAAACAATCACGAAATTTTAAACAGGCTCGGAATAAAAATCCGCATAAAGACAGAGTTCTATTTTAGTTGTGTAGGGTATCGTATATTCGGCCCCGTCCTACTATACTGCTCCGCTCACTGGTTTCTTGATGCATTGGTAGCTCTTGCAATGCTTCTGGCTCTAAGGAGAAAAAAATTACATTCGTCGCTGAAATTTTTTTAATAAAAATGTTTATTTTCGGGCATTTTTTCAAGAGTCCATTCCATTCACAAAAAAATTCGACGTTGCGGCAGATGCTCCGGCTTCAGCATTATTTATAGATCAAACCTAAATCCTTTGGGAACATTAGAACATTTGCTGCGAATGCGACGAATCGATAACACTTTGCAACACATAAAATAATAATAAGGAAATTCCAAAAATGATGATAAAGTGGAGCTAAAAATAGAAGACACGTGTATCAGTATTTTGAAAGTTTACATCGGGAGGTAACCACAAATGATATGGAAATATTTCCTATTTCAAAGACATTTGAAAATATTCGGTTTAAAATTTTTTGAAATTCTTGCATTTTAGGTATATGTGAGGAATATGTTTGTCTAATACGTTAACCCTCAGTCGAGACACTGAAGGGGTAATTTTTAATCAAATTTCTGAGGGTGTTATATACGCTTGCACTTAACACCATCCTTCGCAATTCCTCTTACTACATATTTCCTTAAGTCTTGTGTTTTCTTTACTATCTCAAGACAACAAATACTGCTGATTATATTGTTGTTGCCATTTGTTAAAGAGGCTTGTCAACACAGCCATTTCAATAGCCAAACAAATTTACACAATATTTGTCCAAGACAGGACAAAAGGAAGAAAAATAAGAAAATGGGAAATGTTCTGGTCTAACACTTTTTCAAAGACGAAAATTGTTGATTTTGCAATAGAACCAACCATCCAACACACATACATCCACACACTCACTTACACACAACTAAATATAAATCAAATAAACAACCTTAAAACTTACAAAACATTTTTCCAAAATATTGTTATTATTTGCTTTTAGTTTGTTTGTATGAAACAAATACATACGCACACACACACATACAATTGCATGTATTTCGGTGACAGCAGAAAAGGAAAAGTCTTTTGTGCAAAAATCAACACAAATTGTCTAAGTACCAAAAACTTGTAATGTAGTTTTTTATGCTTTAGTTGTTGTCTTCGTTGTAGTTGTTGTTGTTTCTTTTGACCAAATAGTCTCAGAAAAAAAATGAAAGCAAACTAATGAAGCTATAAAATGGCCAAGCAAATATATCCATCTATCTATTGGTTACAATTTCTGTGGATGGGTGTGTGTGTGCAGTTGGTTGTGTTGTGAAACTGCATGCGAGTGTGTGTGTGGTGTGGTGTGCTGTGTTTGTTTATTGGTGTTTGAAAATTTCAAATGTTTATTTGTTGGCCTGTTATGTTCAGGACATTTCTTAATTGATGTTTTCTAAAGAGATTTATCTGTTTTGGTCATTCGTTTCTGACTCAATAAAGGACTAAAAGTCATTTTACACAAAGTACAGTGTGTGTAACTGTGGCTGTATATTTATATATGTATGAGCCCATGGTATGTGGTCGAACTTTTCTTTGGAAAACGTAAAGAAACCAAAAACTCAAAAGTTAAAACAATTTATTTGTTAAATGTCCACAAGAAAATCAAAAGACCAAGTCTCCGAAACAAAATGTTTTAGTTTATTTGATTTCGAAAAATAAAAATAATAAAATATTGAAATTGAATAAATATTGTAGGTCTTTCAAAAGGACGATATATAAATACACATGTATATAAATATACATGTGCATATATGTAATAACAACAAAACTTAAACATTGTAAACAAATAGAAATGAAGAATGAATATAGCTTTCTTCTGAGTCTGATAAATTCGTACAACGTTTATACTTTTTTTTAAGGAAGATTTTTTCCTATTAAGATTTTTCGAAGACCTTTAGTAGATTTTTTTAAAATATTGGTGTTATTTTCTTGGTGTTATTGGTGTTATTTTCTTTTGTGAAAATATCTGACGACTATATAACAGTGGTCTTGAAATGCCCATAGTCTCTTGAAAATGCATACTTATGTGTATATGGTTTTATTCTAAATTAACTTCACTAATGCTAAAGAGATTTAGTTTAAGTGAGCTACTATGCATATTTCCTGTCTTGAGCTAGGAAAAGAGCGACCTATAAAAATTACTTTAACGTGTAGAATTTGTCCAAAAAGTAAGAAACGAAAAAACAAACATTTTTAATAAGTCTTGGTGGCAAAAAAAAATATGCTACAGAAACATTAAAACAGTATTAAACGTTTTAAGCGCTATATCGCAAGCTTATAAAATGGAAACATATATTTTGAGTGCAGATATCTAATTTTATTTACATTTTTACACTCCACCATGAACAATTCTTTTGTCATGGATGTATATGTTTTAATTGTATCCCACTTATCTTCAATGGTATTGAGAGCAAAGTTTAATGGTATGCTAGGGAAAAGTGATACAACGTCAAATGAAATTAAGGTTTCGTCGGGGTTGATCTGTATGTGCTCAATTCTTGCTTTAAAATCTTTTGCGTCTTTTACGTTATATTGCGAATTCTTTGTCAGGTTCTTCAATATGTTGACCATATATTTACAAAGACCGATAGCTGGGGAGTTGATTGTGGAGCATATGGGTCTCAAAGGGGTACCATCCTTGTGAATTTTGGGTAACCCATAAAATCTTGGCGCAGTTGATGTTGTATTCGTCATTTTATATTTCTCAGTTTCATTAATTATATTTAGTTTAAATAATTTTTCCACCAGAGAATTGTTTTTGTTTTGTAATATATTCGTCGGATCTCTTTTTAAGCGTCGGTATGTACATATATCTCCCAAAATTGCTGCCATTTTCGTTTGGTATTCATTTTTGTAAATGGCTACTGTTTTCCCACCTTTGTCCGCACTGGTTATGATCAAGTCATCATTTTGTTTTAAAAAAGTTTTGCACCGACCCACTGTGCTTATTATTTGTTTGTCTCTTGTGTTTAATGTTCCTTTCTTTTTTATATGTTCGTCTATTAGTGATACCATCTTTGTTCTCGCTATGTCTTGTTTCTCCTTGTCATTGATTGTTTGTATGCAATTTTCTCCCTCTGCGATGACGTCAAATAACGGGAATGTTTTTGTTGTTGTGGGTAATGCATATTTAGGGCCCAGCGAGAGCAACCACTCAACTTCTTTTGGGATATCTTTCTCTGTTTTGTTTACAAACCATCCGTTTTCGTTGTCCATGTTTACTTGTTCGTTATGTTGTTGTAATGATTTGAGCTTTTTGATTTGTGTTGTCTTACATGTGTTAGTGTAACTCTCTAAGAGTTTTGCTTCACTCTCCATAAAAAGTTGCAGGTCTTCTTCATGTAGAAGTTTGGTCATTTGTTGTTGCAATTTCTTTTGTCTTAATTTGTTTTTGTGAGACAATTTATGTTTTAGTTGTATTAAGAGATTTCTAAACTAAAAATCTACATATTCATCATTATTATACAAAATCAGCGTTTTTTGCTGTTCAATAAAAAAGATTCATTGACTTTCTAGTTCTGAAAAAATTTTGTTCGTAATTAAAACTTTATAATATTTATTTACACTTTATTTACCTTAGTACTTAGTGGAGTACCCCTTATTTTGAATGACTGCTGAACACCGTTTTGGCATAGAGTCAACAAGTCTCTGACATGTTTCGATTGGAATGTGTTTCCACGATTCTTTTACTAACTCCCATAACTATTCTTTATTTGATGGGGTTTTTCGTCGTAGAGATGCTTTAACAATTTTCCATAAGTTTTCGATAGGATTTAAGTCCGGTGACTGTCGTTATCTTGCTGAAATACCCATCTAAGGGCATTTCCCATTCAGCGTAGGGCAGCATGACATTGTTCAATATATTCGTGTAATAAATTGCATCCATTGTTCTAAATAGAGGCCCTGTACCATGGTAGAAAAAATATCCCCATACCATTATATTTCCTCCACCATGTTTAATGGTTTTTCTTGTGTATTATGGAAGAACTTCGGTGTTCGGAGGTCTTCTTATGGTCAAACTACTCCTATCAGAGTTAAACAAATTAACTTTAGTTTCGTCTCACCATAAAATATTTCTCCACTTATGCATGGGTCAATTTACATACTGCTTTGCAAATTCTAATCTTTTTTTTAGGTGTTGTTTGGATAAAAATGGAACTTTTCTGCTAGTATTGGATTTCAAATTATTTCTGAGTAAAATCTTTCTGATTGTTGGAGTAGAAACATCAAGGTTATATTCTTTTTTAATGGCAGAAGAGGTCGCAAATGAATGTTTTTTTACATGTAGGACTATAGAACAATTTGTCTATAGCTCTTGCCTTCATTATAAAGTTTCTTTATAATATCCCTGATTTCAGGACTGCAGTGTTTACGTCTGCCCATTTCTAGTTTAAATATTTTATTTTTTAATTGATTTGTTTAATATAATTATTAAAAACTAATCAGACTTACCGTTTAGTGCAATAACTTTCAAACAACAGCGTTTTAATCTTAAAAATCAATTAATTTTTTAAAGTGAATCTATTTTATGGAGCACGTGTTCTCACAACAAAATCTGTATTTGCAATAAATTTAAGAAGATAAGAACTTTTTCGAAAGCAGGTGAATCTATTTTTTTGAACAGTACTGTATCTCCACTAAACAGAATAAATGTAGGTCCACTTTTTCTGGTAGACCCCATATAACGGTACCCCCCTATATAAGGTATTTTAGGAGTTTTCAGCTCGTTTTTAAACGGATTCGCTATAATTTAGTACAATGTGGTAACAAATTTGTCCACTAAAAATCATAAATATATGTCCATTTTTTGGGTAGCCCCCATATAAGGGTACCCCCAATTTTCGGTATTTTGTGGTTCATGAGCGCTTTTTTTCGACCGAATTCACTGTAATTTGGTATTTTGTAGTCGCATATGGTAACAAATCTCCCTACCAAAAATTATTAATATTCGCCCCCTTTTAGGGGTAGTTCCAATATAACCCCCTTTTTATGGCCTTATGTATATATTATGTCTTTGTGCATATGTGTGTAACAGGCAAAAGGACACGAGATAGACCCATGGTTCCTTTTGAAAATATGCATAGAATCACCTTCTGAGTCGGTTTATGCATGACCGTCCGTCTGTCCATTTATAATCCGCTTATAATTTATAATATAGGTCGCATTTATAATCCGATTTGGATGAAGTTTCGTACAGCTCATTTGTTAGGCCCAAGGACTAACCCTATTGAAATTGGGGAAAATTTGTTCAGATTTATATATATATATATATATTCGTCCGATTTTATGTACATGGTGCACCAAAGTTCCTATGTATCTTTCGATTTGCATGATATTTGGCATAGCGTACTAAGTTGAATCAAGAATGACGTGTGCTGAGTTTCGTGAAAATCGGTTAAGATTTCGATATAGCTCCCATATATATTTTCGTCCGATTTATTATAAATGGTGCACCAATATCTGCCGATTTTCACGAAATTTTGCACAGTGTACTGAATTAAGTCTAGAATAATGTGTGTTAAGTTACCTCCTATATATATTTTCGTTCGATTTTAAGTAAATTATGCACTAAAAACCTAAAACGATTTACAAAATTTAGGATTGATGTTAGTCGGTTTACTTATAGATAACGATCGCATATTTAAGTTCATTCAATTTCATGTCAATGTTCCTTCGAAAAAGCGACTTCTGTTAGGACAGATATGTAGAATATACCCAAAGTGTTGAGGGGTATCATTCAGTCGGCCAAATCCGACTTTACTACTTTCCCTACCGGGTTTCTTTATATGCAGGAATAAAAGGAACTCATTGGCTTCAATTCCAAATGATTTTGCCGGTGTTAGTCTAAGCGAATATGTTTCGAATTTCTCTAAAGATATGAGCTAAACAAATTGTGGTGTCGTGAATTGACAGAACTACGGTGTCGAAATAGTCGACAAATAACCAATTTTGCCGCAGAAACAGGCAATCATTTGCTTTGAAAAAACTTTTTCCTCGAAAAAATTTCGTTGGATTTGGTTCGTCTTCGAAGACCACCACGTTTGATATATTCATGATTAGACATAGATATTGACAATGTCTATAATACAAAATACCAAATTACAGGCAATTGGGTCGAACAACGTGTCTAAAATTCTCAAAATGCCGACTTGAT
Source organism: Musca vetustissima (assembly GCF_032173495.1). Lineage (NCBI taxonomy): Eukaryota > Metazoa > Arthropoda > Insecta > Diptera > Muscidae > Musca > Musca vetustissima. The sequence goes on from NW_026876148.1 coordinate 11,507, forward strand.
ATTAATAAATTAATGTTAATAATTTTTAGTGCGGTGTATCTCCAAAATTCCCACACAAAGAGGACATAAATTACCAAATTGCATCCAATTTAATTGAAAAACGTGTAAAAAACCCCCAAAATATCGAATATTGAGGGGTACCGTTATATGGGGTCTTCCCAGAAACTTGAATCAATGTTAATAATTTGTGCCACGGATATTAGTTATTCAATGAGAACCAAAAAAAAAAAATACAACCAATTAGGTGAAAAAACGTTTCCGAAAATACCGAATATTGGGAGCTACACCAAATCGTGGACCGATATATCACATTTTAAATCTCAAACATCCTAGAAGTACTTGCAATGTCTGTAGAAAAATTCGAAGTTCTATCTTAAATGCTGCGATCTCTATCGTGATTTCAACAGACAGGCAGACAGACGGACATGCGTAAATCGACATAGAATTTTATTCTGATCTGGAATATATTATGTTGGGAAAAAGAAATCCATTATTTTTTTCAGCATATGACTGTACTGATAGATTTGTCGTAAAGTATTGATCAAACAATTTCAGATTAATGCTCGTTGGAAGTGTGACATTTCGCAGTAAAAAAATTATTTTGCTGTTTTTTGTTGATAGTTTAAGATCAGGAGTATTTCTGTACCATCGTCCTCGTAATGCCAAAACTGTTATATTTGTAGTATATGAGATTTATTTTTTTCCCCAAAAAAATTAAAGCCTACATTTAGGCTATTATTCTGCTTTCCATATGTTTTTTTATTGGTCTCAACTCAGTTACGTGACAGTGAATTTATTTTTTGCAGCCTCTCAATAAGCTGAAGTGTTTGTCTTACTCAACAAAACAGATATAAAAGAAATATTGAAAACAGCATAACAACAACAAAAACATTGGTAAACAAATCACCAACAATAAAGAAGAACTGTTGCATAATTTTAGGCATTCTATAAAATCAAAATAAACAAAGCCGACACAATTATTCATTTAAACTTTTTTGGTTGTGTGAATAAAAAAACAACCACGACAGGAAATATAATAGATAGAGATTGAGAGACAGAGATAGACAGAAAACATAAGCTCTTCTGAAATCACAAAACAACAATGCTTGAATAATACAAATGCAAACACAACTACAACTGGAGCAGCAGCAGCAGCACAACAATGGCAAAACAAACCAAGCAACAACAATCATTTGCGTGGCAAACAAACAATGGAAATGCAGTGAGAGCCTAGAACACAAACAACAACGACAATGCCAACAGAAAAAAACTCACTTTCAAGTGTTTCCCAGCACTTAAAAGTGAGAGAAAATTTGTGTTTCGTTTGATGGTGATGACGATGATGTTGATGTGTTGTTTGGTTGGCTCTTGGCGCTGAATGTTGTTAGTTATTCTTGTTTTTCTCGTTGTTGGTATTGTTGTTGTTATTGTCATTAATGTAAATAAATCCTATGGCAACAGTTTGATGGAAAAAGCCTGAGATTTATTTACTTATAAAAGGGCCCTCCAAAGTTTTTTTTTTTTGTTTTATTTTTTTTTTGTGGGGGTGTAGCTTTTTTGTTGGTGTAATAATTTTTTTTTCTCTGTTGTATTCAGTTTTTGTGTTTGTCGTCTTGATATAGCATGCCAAACTGGCATCCAAATTAATGCCACCTAATGAAATTGTGATTGTCATTTAACAATGGCGCACAAAGGAAACAAAAACGCAAATAAAAACCGTAGTGAAATTCTCAATGAACTGTAAGTGGGCTCTTGTAATCTATGGCAGGGCGTGGGCAAAGGGGGTTTTGTGTTGCACATCAGGCGGTATGGTGTAATAATGAGAGAATTTCGTTATCAATGGAAATTTGGAATTCCCTTTAATCGGTATGAGATATATGCCAAATATTGGCCGTATGGGGATAACGGGTGATTCGAAAGTATTACCGATTTATACGTATATTCTATTTTTAGCATATCTAAATTACCTGCACCTAATCCAATGGTACTGCATTTAAACAATGTACAAATCTCCATCATACGAATGTGAATGGACAAACCGACCTATAGGCCACTCTACAGACTAATTACTACTCAAATACAACCAATACACCCTAGCCCTGGCATACAGAAGGTACATTTAATACATTTGCACTCACAATTCGAATTTGGTGTCAATCAATTATTTGTTATAAATGCAGTAAAACTATTGGTAACTTCATTGAAAATAATCTTGGATATCTTGACCAAATTAAAACACGGTGGATATGTCAGCAAGCTAAATGTTCCGATGGGCTTGGTAAACTTTAGTGTTATCCTCAACATGTTACAGTTTGGAACGATTGTCCGACTTGACAAGCTTATTGTGTAGCAAATCGGCATACAAAAACCAATAAGGAAAGTAGTAAAGTCGGACTGGGCCGACTATATGATACCCTTCACCACTTTGGGTATATTCTATATATGTCTCCTGACAGACTTCGCCTTTTCGATAGAACATTGACATGAAATTTAACAAACATGAATATGTGATCTTTCTGGAACCTATGCTAAATTTCATTTCATTCGGGCAAGTTTAGAGTCGTTTGCGTACAATGGGACAAATTTATGTAAATCGATTTAGATCAAACTTGATGAACGCAATTCGGTAGTCCGCACTCTTCAAAATTTAATCTCAATCAGATACACGTTTGTAATATATATGGAAAATGTGTCTATATCTGCAAAGAAAAAAAAAATGAAAAAGCTTTAAGTTCGGCCGGGCCTTTTGGATACCTTCCACCATAGATATACTGAAGGTACTTGAAATTATAGGGAAAATACCAAAAAGCGGACTCATACCGACATTTCTACAAACCGATTATAATGGTTCTAGACCCCATGTTTCCTTGGACCAAATTTGTTTCAGAAAATGTTGATTTCATCCAAACTTTGCCCATTTTATTATTTCTTCCAAACATAGTTCAAGTTTGAAGATGGGGAATATCGGTCCACTCCATCTGGTACCTCCCACAAAGGGGCTAGGCCTAAATGCGAGTTATAGTTCATATATAGCTCATTATTGAACCTTACCTTCTAGTTTTTTTATCTCGATATCCTCCGCAGGTGAAATAATTGCAACAGAGTCTTAGAACCAAACAAAAAAAAGGCGGAACAAATTAGATAACAATTTTAATATATAATATAATAATATATCAGCACCCTATCACAATTCCTTCAGAAGATAGCGTGATTACAAAAGACGGACGGACATGGCTAGATCGTCTTAGATTTTTACCCTAATCAAGAATACATATACTTTATATGGTCGAAAAGGTAAAAGGAACCTCAAAATACCGAAAATTGGAAGATACCGTTACATGGGAGGTATGCCTAAACGTGGATCGATATATCCCATCTTCGAACTTGACCTGCCTGCAGACAAAAGACAATCATATGCAAAATTTCAACACCCTATCTCAATTCCTTCAGAAGCGTGATTACAACAGACGGACGGACATGGCTAGATCGTCTTAGAATTTTACCCTGATCAAGAATATATATACTTTATAGGGTCGGCAATGAATATTTCGATGAGTTACAAACGGAGTGCCAAAATTAATATACCCTCCATACTATGGTGGAGGGTCATTCTAGTCTCAATTTGATACGTGTCGTGTCAACCGCTGCAACATTTAGCTAAAATCCATCGAAAATATAAATGGAAGTTATATCTAAATCTGAACCGATTTCAACAAAATTGTGTATCAATCATTCTAGAGACAGTTCTGAACCGATTTTTACGAATCTTAACAGACAATACGCTAGGCCAAATTTCGCGCAAATCGAAAGATATATAGGGACTTTGGTGCACAATTTCTATTAAATCGGACGAAAATATATATGGGAACTATATCCAAGTCTAAACCGATTTTCACGAAACTTGGCACACATTATTCTAGGCTTAAATCAGTACACTGTTCCAAATTTCGTACAAATCGAAGGATATACAGGGACATTGCACCATTTACGCCATTTTGCACCATTTACACCATTCGTCCGATTTACATATACCCTGTTCACCATTTACATTAAATTGGACGAAAATATAGGTAGGAGCTATATATAACTCTGAACCGATTTCCACGAAACTTACCACTCATCATTTTAGACTCCATTCAGTATGCTGTGCCAAGTTTCGTGCAAATAGAAAGATATATAGGGACTGTGGTGCACAATTTACCTTAAATCGGACGAAAATATATATGGTCTAAGTCTGAACCGATTTTCTCGAAACTTAGCACACACCATTGTAGGCTTAATTTAGTACGCAATGCAAAACTCGTGCAAATCAAACGATATATAGGGACTTTGGTGCACCATTTACATAAAATCGGATGATATATATGGGAGTAATATCTAAATCTGAATCGATTTTTCCCAATTTCAATAGGGTTCGTCCTTGGGCCAAATAAATTAGATGTACCAAATTTCATCCAAATCGGATTATATATGCGACCTGTACTTTGTTTACAATTTAACGTGGTGCCAACACACGAAGGTACATGGCTACATACAATTTTATTTTTATTTTGACCATGAATATATTTTATGGGGTCTCCGACTATTATTTCGAAGTGTTTCAAACGGAATGATAACTATAATATTCACTCACACTCATAATTATTAGTCACACTTTATAATTACACCCACAGGACTATAAGTGGATTGCAGATCAATTAAAATTCGAAATTGTTTTTACTGTCATTCCCTTGGTGGAACTATCCGCAATGCTACAAAAGTGACACCGATGAATCCGGAGCAGACGCTTCAAGGAGTTAGTGGATGTCTTAAAATCGTTGGTAGCTAAGCCTGGTTAGAATTGGTCATATAGGGACTATTCTGCTTAATCAACCTAGGGTGTTTACTTCTGAGTGATGCACGCAAATTTTGATTGTCTGAACTATTTCAAAAATTAACAAGATAATCAAAACACAATGCGATCTCTCACATCAGGTTAAACCCTTCCTTATTGAGCGACTAAAACGTTGAATTAATGGATTATCCGCCACACATTCCTGACTTAGCAGCCAATAACTTCTCTTTAATCACACACAATTTCCAAATATTTTCGTCGCCAGAACATGATATTGAAGCGGGCAACAACCATGTTTTGAGTGTGTCTCAACCGGAGCTATAAAAGTTATTTGACATTTGTTGGTTTCGGTCCATTTCATCCCATAAATAGCATCTGATCATTGCCGAAAATGATAGGTGATGTCCTTGACAGTAGCCACAACATCATATAAAATTCCCAAGCGACTAAACAATATCAGAATTGGTAGACTCTTATGAATACTTAGGTATAACTCCCACATCTGAACACGAACATCAATATAATTGGTAGCAATTTAATGATCACTCATTTTTCTTGGATATACTCGGGTGTATGTCCTTTATGAATACCATAAAATGGAAAATTTTAATTTTTCCCACGAAAGTCTTTGTTCTTGTCAGACACCTTTCTCTGTGTAAAATTTCTTCAGTGTTTGGTTCATTTTTACCGATCACTACCAAAAACAATAAATGTCTTCGTTGGCGTTGGAACCCGTCCTACATGGAAATTTTGTAATCTTTCATATAAAAATCTTGGTCTTTTTTATGCGCTAAATATTGGCCGATATTCATTGTCTATTGTCAGACCCCTTTCCCTGTGGAAAATTTCTTTTCGTTTTAATAAAGTGTATATACCATACTAAGTTTGAGTCTAGTCGATTTTTATTACCTGCAATTTTCACGTCCACCTTCGTTGCATTTCATTCATTGATTCCCAACTGGCCATGGAATTTCCAACTGACCATATTTAATTGAAATTTAATGCTTTGTATATCACATTTAGTCATTATGGAGAAAAAACGGTGAGAGCAAAAAATTGATTATACAAATTTTACAAAAACAAAAATAAAAAACAAAATTCGAAATAAACCAGTAAGGAAAGTAGTAAAGTCGGACGGGGCCGACTATATGATACCCTTCACCACTATGGGTATATTACACAGGACTATTAGCATGAAATTGGATGAAATAAAATATGTGATATTTATCTGAATGTGAATCTACCTAGATCTATCCATAAAGTATGTAAATCGACTTCAAACAAATATAAATAGGTCATCCATAGGGCTATGTCTGTACTTCTAGAAAACGCAACTATATAATTTTATGCCCAATTTTGTACGATGTGCAAACTTTGATGTCAATCTGTCTAACATGAGGAGTTTGATGCCAAATTACACTTGAAATCGGGCGAAAATATATATGGTGCGTCAATTACTTAAAATCAATCTATAATAAAAGGGGCTATATCTATCTAAATCTGGACCGATTTTCACGAAACTTGGCAGACATCATTCTAGACCTAAATGATCAGGCTGTACCAAATTTCGTGCAAATCGAAAGATATATAGGGACTTTGGTGCACCATTTACATGAAATCGGACGAAACTATATATGGGAGCCATATCTAAATCTGGACCGATTTTCTCGAAAGTTGGCAGACATCATTCTAGGCTCAATTCAGTACGTTATGCCAAATTTCGTGCAAATCGAAAGATATATAGGGACTTTGGGGCACCATTTACATGAAATCGGACGAAACTATATATGGGAGCTATAACTAAATCTGGACTGATTTTCTCGAAACTTGGCACACATCATTCTGGACCTAATTCAGTACGCTATGCCAAATTTCGTGCAAATCAAAAGATATATAGGGACTTTGGGGCACCATTTACATGAAATCGGACGAAACTATATATGGGAGCTATATCTAAATCTGGACCGATTTTGACGAAACTTGGCAGACATCATTCTAGGCTCAATTCAGTACGTTATGCCAAATTTCGTGCAAATCGAAAGATATATAGGGACTTTGGGGCACCATTTACATGAAATCGGACGAAACTATATATTGGAGCTATATCTAAATCTGGACCGATTTTCTCGAAACTTGGCAGACATCACTCCAGGCTTAATTCAGTACGTTATGCCAAATTTCGTGCAAATCGAAAGATATATAGGGACTTTGGGGCACCATTTACATGAAATCGGACGAAACTATATATGGGAGCTATATCTAAATCTGGACCGATTTTCTCGAAACTTGGCAGACATCACTCTAGGCTTAATTCAATACGTTATGCCAAATTTCGTGCAAATCAAAATATATATAGGGACTTTGGGGCACCATTTACATGAAATCGGACGAAACTATATATGGGAGCTATATCTAAATCTGGACCGATTTTTACGAAACTTGGCAGACATCATTCTAGACTTAAATGATTAGGCTGCACCAAATTTCGTGCAAATCGAAAGTTATATAGGGACCGTTTACATTAAATCGGTTAAATATATATATGGGAGCTATATCTAAATCTGAACCGATTTTTCCCAATTTCAATAGGGTTCGTCCTTGGGCCGAATAAGTGACCTATGCCAAATTTCATCCAATTCGGATCATAACTG
>NW_026876149.1:0-18989 GCF_032173495.1 Musca vetustissima
CTTCCATTTCGTTGTTGTTGGTTTGTTTCTTTGTAAATTCTTGCACAACTATTAAACTTTTTTCCAACTGCCTCTCCCTTCTACCACTTTGACATGACAAATGACTTCTTTTTTGCTTTTCTTTTAGGCAGTTTGTTTTATTTTTTATTTGTATTTTTTGTTTAATTTTTAATTAGTTGGAGATTTTTCTTTGTTTAATTTTATCCGTGTTTGTTAGCTGAAATATGTTTATTTTATTTCCGCCGAGACTAAAATGAGGAAATTATTAATCCTTTCAACATATAATTCCTGTAAGTACTCCTTTCTCGGTTCACTCTGTCAATGGACAAACACCTATTAAACAAAAAATGTTTTGTAAATTTATTCGGCATGAACTCTACATTTTTCATTTTGCCAACTTTAACAACATTTGACGCTATTGTGGGCTTAGACCTATTAAAACAAATCAATGCAAACATTGACCTAAATAAAGGAGTCATCCGACATAATTCTGGCTCTGAACTTATTGAATTTTTTGAATGTAAAGATGTTAATTTTATAGAAATTGATAAGATTGATGTGCCTTTCGCAGTTAAGGCGGATTTTCAGAAAATGTTAAAAAAACGAATGAAGGTTTTTGCTGATCCTAAAGAAGCACTACCTTACAACACAAATATCGTTGCTACTATTAACATGGAGAACGAAGAACCAATTTACTCTAAACTATATCCATACCCAATGGGGGTATCTGAATTTGTAAACTCAGAAATAAAAAAGTTGTTAGCAGATGGTTTTCGACCTTCGAGGTCACCTTTTAATAGCCCAGTATGGGTAGTCGACAAAAAGGGTGTCGACAATCTAGGTAACCGAAAGAAACGTCTTGTTATAGATTATCGGAAGCTTAATGCCAAAAACAATTAATGATAAATATCCTGTTCCGAACGTAACAATGATATTATCAAATTTTAAAGCAAAGTAAACCAAAGAGAATCATTGTAAAACATATTTTTTTAAACTGCGCAAAGAATGAGAGTACTCAGAGAGGAAATTGTAAAAGTGCTAAATTTTTTTTCAGAAACCAAAGAGAATCATGTAAAACATATCGACTGTGTTCTTAGGAAACTGCTCGATGCAAACATGAGAGTCTCTATTGAAAAGTCAAATTTTTTTAAATCCGAAGTTGAATACCTTGGCTTTGTCGTATCAAAAGAAGGTATAAAAACGGCACCATCAAAGATAAGTGCCATACAAAATTTCCCAGAACCAACGACGTTGTTCGCTTTGAGATCATTTCTTGGGCTAGCGAACTATTACCGATGTTTTATAAGGGACTTTGCCAAAATTGCAAAACCTTTAACCGATAATTTAAAAGGAGAAAACGGAAAAATTCCTGCAACCAAATCCAAAAAGGTTATCATCAATCTTAATGCCTCCCAACTGGATGCATTTTACAAATTAAAAAATATTCTATGTTCAGAAGACGTCCTGTTGATGTACCCTGACTATAAAAAAGCATTCGACCTTACTACTGATGCATCAGGGCATGGTCTAGGTGCTGTTCTATCCCAAGAGGGAAGACCAATCACTATGATTTCTAGAGCGTTATCGGATAAGGAGTTGAATCTCGCCACAAACGAAAGGGAACTTCTAGGAATAGTCTGGGCTCTAAAAACTCTAAGGCATTACCTTTATGGTGTGAAGACTCTTAACATCTTCACTGACCACCAACCGTTAACATATTCAGTTTCGGACCGTAATCCTAATGCACAAATTAAGCGCTGGAAAGCTTTTATAGATGAACATAATGCAAACTTATATTATAAACCAGGAAAAGAAAATCAAGTTGCAGATGCGCTATCAAGGCAAGTCGTCTATGCATTAGAGAACGAAAATTCGTCAGACATGGCAACAGTTCATAGTGAGGAGTCATACACCTACACTATGGAAAGCTCAGACAAACCGGTCAATTGTTTCCGCAACCAAATCATTCTGGAAGAGGCAGAATTTCCCGCCACTCGAAATTTTATACTTTTCGGAAACAAAACGAGACATATCATAGAATTCGGGGATAAAAACGAAATACTGGCTAAACTTGTTGATGCAGTCAATACTGAAGTAGTAAATGCCATTCATTGCGACCTACCTGTGTTGGCTCACATTCAACATGATTTGATTAAAATGTTTCCTTCAACAAAGTTCAGATTTTGTAGTAAATTTGTCGCTGACATCTTCAATCAATGCGATCAGAGAGAAATTGTTGTAAGTGAACACAATAGAGCTCATCGGGCAGCTCAAGAGAACGTAAAACAAATCCTTTCGGAATACTATTTCCCCAAAATGGTAAAAATAGCGAATGAGGTTGTTGCAAACTGCAAAACCTGTTCAAAAGCTAAATACAATCGACACCCAGAGAAACATGTTATAGGAGAGACAATAGTTCCTTCATATGCCGGTGAAATTCTACATATTGACATTTATTCAACTGATAAAAAACATTTCTTAACTTGCGTGGATAAATTCTCAAAATTCGCAGTGGTACAGCCAATAGCCACCAGAACAATTCTGGACATAAGAGAACCGATTCTCCAATTAATGAATATTTTTCCAAACACCAAAATTGTCTATTGTGACAATGAGAGGTCTTTCAACTCCGAGACTATCAGATCAATTCTGAAAAACAGGTTTAATGTCGAAATTGTCAATTCACCTCCTCTACACAGCACATCAAACGGGCAGGTAGAGAGATTTCACAGCACTCTTGCCGAAATCGCAAGATGCCTAAAAATAGAAAGGAAGATCGATGACACTGTCGAACTCATCTTACAATCGACCATAGAATATAACCGGACAATTCATTCTGTCACGAATGAGAGACCTATTGATACGATACATTCTACACCTTCTGAAGTAAGAGAAAAGATTAAAGAGCGAATCTGTAACGCGCAAAACAGGCAGTTACAATACTTCAACAAAAGTCGTTATGACAAAGTTTATAACGTGGGAGACAAAGTCTTTGTTAAGAATAATCGTAGACTTGGAAATAAAATGACCCCACTTTATGAAGAAGCTACTGTTGAAGCAGACATGGGGACAACTGTCCTAATAAAGGGGAGGGTGGTCCATAAGGACAACCTAAGATAATCCTTTCAATAAGATGTCTAAATGTTTCTTCGTCTACCTTTTATTTTTCTTTACGCAGGCTAACACTACAATTGCTTCTTATGATAAACCTCACATTTGCAAAGATTATTGATTATTCGCATTCCGATTATATCCCAATTTTGGACGGGAACGCGATTATATGGAACAAATATGGGTACTTAAGACATACGACAAACCTTACAACGTATTCCGAGATATTAGACGATACAAAAAACGCAATACAGATCTTCCCTCAGACGCATGTTAAAAAGATATTGGAGGCCGATGTATTGCATATTGATACTCTTTTAACAACACTCACCGTACATCATCGGCATGCGAGAAGCATCAATCTTATAGGCACAGCACTCAATCTTATAGGCACAGCCGGTACACCAGATGCCGATGACTGGGAGGATGTCAAATTTGTCGAGAAACAACTCGTAGATTCCAACAACAGACAAATAGAAATAAATACGAAAATACAGATCCAAATAGAAAAGTTGACCAATGCAGTAAACACAATCTTAAATACCGAACGAAAGGAACAAATTGATACTGTTAAACTTTTTGAAATTTTAATGGCTAGAAACAGAATGCTGCTTATGGAATTACAAAATATAATTTTATCTGTAACTTTGGCTAAAATCAATATTATAAATCCCACAGTTTTGGACCAGGATGATTTAAAATTTTTTATAAAAAATCAGATCAATGAGCAATACACAGATTTTACCATATCAGAACTAATGTATTTGTCTAAAGTAAAAGTAATATCAAATGAATTTTGTTTGCATTTTATCATTAGATATCCCATTCCAATACGAACATGTCAGAAAATTTCTTTATTCCCAGTTCCCCACTTCAATAAAATTATTCAATTCGCTGACACCAACACTGTGGTAGACTGTGAAGGAAAGACTTATTCAGCAACAGATTGCAAGCACGCAATATCTTCAACCTATTGTCAACTGATGCCAGAGTCAACCTGCGCTCAACAACTCATATCGGGTAAATCAGCACACTGTAATACGCAAAGCAATAATCTTGAAAAAGTGGCAGAAATCGATGATGGAATTGTCATTGTGAATGACGCTATTGCAGAAGTGAAAGAAGCAACCGAAAATGTAAGAAACATAAACGGCACATTCCTAATAACTTTTGAAAAAAATGTGACTGTCAATGGTACGCTGTTCGTAAATAGAAACAACATTGATATGCGGAAACCAGGAACACCATCATTTCCCTCAATTATTATAAACAACCACAGCGAAATTTTAAGTTTATCATCTGTCCATGAGATGAACTTGCAAAACTTACAATATATTGGCGAACTTGAAAGAGATGCAAAAGTGCGGCCAATATATGGTTGTGTTATTTTTAAAGTACATTTCAATCCGTCAGGCGAAGTTTTGTTTTTAGGAATATGGTGTGTATATTCTGACAGTACATTTTGAGACCTTTCAATTGGTGGTTGTTTTTCGGAATATGGTGTGTATATTCTGACAGTACATTTTGAGACCTTTCAATTGATATGGGTCTCCATACTGCATCCATTTTAGTTTTTGCGCAATATGGCGTTTTCTACACAGAGTCCCCACTTTTTTCCACAACATGGCGTTTTCTACACAGACTCCCCATTGTCACTGGAAAATCGAGAAAATCCGTTTAGCAAAGTTTTTTCTTCGGTATAAGGTGTATATATTCTGAAAGTACGTTTCAAGACCTTTCAATTGATGTGGGTCTTCATACTGCATCCATTTTAGTTTTTGCGCTATATGGCGTTTTCTACACAGAGTCCCCACTGTCACTGAGACTTGCAATGAAAATCGAGAAAATCCGTTAGGCGAAGGTTTGTTTTCCGGCATATGGTGTGTATATTTCTGAAAGTACATTTCGAGACCTTTCAATTGATGTGCGTATCAATACTGCATCCATTTTAGTTTTTGCGCAATATGGCGTTTTCTACACAGAGTCCCCACTTTTTTCCACAACATGGCGTTTTCTACACAGACTCCCCATTGTCACTGGAAAATCGAGAAAATCCGTTTAGCAAAGTTTTTTCTTCGGTATAAGGTGTATATATTCTGAAAGTACATTTCGAGACCTTTAATTGATGTGGGTCTCCATACTGCATCCATTTTAGTTTTTGCGCAATATGGCGTTTTCTACCCAGAGTCCCCACTGTCACTGAGACTTGCAATGAAAATCGAGAAAATCCGTCAGGCGAAGGTATGCCTTTAATTGATGTGCGTCTCCATACTGCATCCATTTTAGTTTTTGCGCAATATGGCGTTTTCTACACAGAGTCCCCACTGTCACTGAGACTTGCAAGGAAAATCGAGAAAATCCGTTAGGCGAAAGTTTGTTTTTCGGCATAGGGTGTATATATTCTGAAAGTACATTTCGAGACCTTTCAATTGATGTGCGTATCAATACTGCATCCATTTTAGTTTTTGCGCAATATGGCGTTTTCTACACAGAGTCCCCACTTTTTTCCACAACATGGCGTTTTCTACACAGACTCCCCATTGTCACTGGAAAATCGAGAAAATCCGTTTAGCAAAGTTTTTTCTTCGGTATAAGGTGTATATATTCTGAAAGTACGTTTCGAGACCTTTCAATTGATGTGGGTCTCCATACTGCATCCATTTTAGTTTTTGCGCAATATGGCGTTTTCTACCCAGAGTCCCCACTGTCACTGAGACTTGCAAGGAAAATCGAGAAAATCCGTTAGGCGAAGGTTTGTTTTCCGGCATATGGTGCGTATATTCTGAAAGTACATTTCGAGACCTTTCAATTGATGTGGGTATCAATACTGCATCCATTTTAGTTTTTTCCACAACATGGCGTTTTCTACACTGGAAAATCGAGAAAATCCGTTTAGCAAAGTTTTTTCTTCAATTGATGTGGGTATCCATACTGCATCCATTTTAGTTTTTGCGCAATATGGCGTTTTCTACCCAGAGTCCCCACTGTCACTGAGACTTGCAATGAAAATCGAGAAAATCCGTTAGGCGAAGGTTTGTTTTCCGGCATATGGTGTATATATTCTGAAAGTACATTTCGAGACCTTTCAATTGATGTGGGTATCAATACTGCATCCATTTTAGTTTGCGCAATATGGCGTTTTCTACACAGAGTCCCCACTGTCACTGAGACTCCGGCATATGGTGTATATATTCTGAAAGTACATTTCGAGACCTTTCAATTGATGTGGGTATCAATACTGCATGCATTTTAGTTTTTGCGCAATATGGCGTTTTCTACACAGAGTCCCCACTGTCACTGAGACTTGCAAGGAAAATCGAGAAAGTCCGTTAGGCGAAAGTTTGTTTTTAGGCATAGGGTGTATATATTCTGAAAGTACATTTCGAGACCTTTCAATTGATGTGCGTATCAATACTGCATCCATTTTAGTTTTTGCGCAATATGGCGTTTTCTACACAGAGTCCCCATCAAGACCTTTCAATTGATGTGGGTCTTCATACTGCATCCATTTTAGTTTTTGCGCTATATGGCGTTTTCTACACAGAGTCCCCACTGTCACTGAGACTTGCAATGAAAATCGAGAAAATCCGTTAGGCGAAGGTTTGTTTTCCGGCATATGGTGTGTATATTCTGAAAGTACATTTCGAGACCTTTCAATTGATGTGCGTATCAATACTGCATCCATTTTAGTTTTTGCGCAATATGGCGTTTTCTACACAGAGTCCCCACTTTTTTCCACAACATGGCGTTTTCTACACAGACTCCCCATTGTCACTGGAAAATCGAGAAAATCCGTTTAGCAAAGTTTTTTCTTCGGTATAAGGTGAATATATTCTGAAAGTACATTTCGAGACCTTTCAATTGATGTGGGTCTTCATACTGCATCCATTTTAGTTTTTGCGCTATATGGCGTTTTCTACACAGAGTCCCCACTGTCACTGAGACTTGCAATGGAAATCGAGAAAGTACGTTAGTCGAATATTGTTCTTCGGCATATGGTGTGTATATAAAGTACGATTCGAGACCTTTCAATTGATGTGGGTCTCCATACTGCATCCATTTTAGTTTTTGCGCAATATGGCGTTTTCTACCCAGAGTCCCCACTGTCACTGAGACTTGCAATGAAAATCGAGAAAATCCGTCAGGCGAAGGTTTGTTTTTCGGAATATGGTGTGTATATTCTGACAGTACATTTTGAGACCTTTCAATTGATGTGGGTCTCCATACTGCATCCATTTTAGTTTTTGCGCAATAGGGCGTTTTCTACACAGAGTCCCCACTTTTTTCCACAACATGGCGTTTTCTACACAGACTCCCCATTGTCACTGGAAAATCGAGAAAATCCTTTTAGCAAAGTTTTTTCTTCGGTATAAGGTGTATATATTCTGAAAGTACGTTTCGAGACCTTTCAATTGATGTGGGTCTCCATACTGCGTCCATTTTAGTTTTTGCGCAATATGGCGTTTTCTACCCAGAGTCCCCACTGTCACTGAGACTTGCAACCAAAATCGAGAAAATCCGTTAGGCGAAGGTTTGTTTTCCGGCATATGGTGTATATATTCTGAAAGTACATTTCGAGACCTTTCAATTGATGTGGGTATCAATACTGCATGCATTTTAGTTTTTGCGCAATATGGCGTTTTCTACACAGAGTCCCCACTGTCACAGAGAGCAATGTGAGAAAGTTTTTAGGCGAAAGTTTGTTTTTCGGTATAGGGTGTATATATTCTGAAAGTACATTTCGAGACCTTTCAATTGATGTGCGTATCAATACTGCATCCATTTTAGTTTTTGCGCAATATGGCGTTTTCTACACAGAGTCCCCACTTTTTTCCACAACATGGCGTTTTCTACACAGACTCCCCATTGTCACTGGAAAATCGAGAAAATCCGTTTAGCAAAGTTTTTTCTTCGGTATAAGGTGTATATATTCTGAAAGTACGTTTCAAGACCTTTCAATTGATGTGGGTCTTCATACTGCATCCATTTTAGTTTTTGCGCTATATGGCGTTTTCTACACAGAGTCCCCACTGTCACTGAGACTTGCAATGAAAATCGAGAAAATCCGTTAGGCGAAGGTTTGTTTTCCGGCATATGGTGTGTATATTCTGAAAGTACATTTCGAGACCTTTCAATTGATGTGCGTATCAATACTGCATCCATTTTAGTTTTTGCGCAATATGGCGTTTTCTACACAGAGTCCCCACTTTTTTCCACAACATGGCGTTTTCTACACAGACTCCCCATTGTCACTGGAAAATCGAGAAAATCCGTTTAGCAAAGTTTTTTCTTCGGTATAAGGTGTATATATTCTGAAAGTACATTTCGAGACCTTTAATTGATGTGGGTCTCCATACTGCATCCATTTTAGTTTTTGCGCAATATGGCGTTTTCTACCCAGAGTCCCCACTGTCACTGAGACTTGCAATGAAAATCGAGAAAATCCGTCAGGCGAAGGTTTGTTTTTCGGAATATGGTGTGTATATTCTGACAGTACATTTTGAGACCTTTCATGATGTGGGTCTCCATACTGCATCCATTTTAGTTTTTGCGCAATATGGCGTTTTCTACACACAGTCCCCACTTTTTTCCACAACATGGCGTTTTCTACACAGACTCCCCATTGTCACTGGAAAATCGAGAAAATCCGTTTAGCAAAGTTTTTTCTTCGGTATATGGTGTATATATTCTGAAAGTACATTTCGAGACCTTTCAATTGATGTGGGTCTCATACTGCATCCATTCAAGTTTTTGCGCTATATGGCGTTTTCTACACAGAGTCCCCACTGTCACTGAGACTGGAAAATCGAGAAAAACCGTAGGGCGAAGGTTTTTTTTTCGGTATATGGTGTATATATTCTGAAAGTACTTTTCTAGACCTTTCAATTGATGTGGGTATCAATACTGCATCCATTTTAGTTTTTGCGCAATATGGCGTTTTCTACACAGAGTCCCCACTGTCACTGAGACTTGCAATGAAAAATCGAGAAAATCCAAAGGTTTGTTTTTCGGCATATGGTGTATATATTCTGAAAGTACATTTCGAGACCTTTCAATTGATGTGCGTATCAATACTGCATCCATTTTAGTTTTTGCGCAATATGGCGTTTTCTACACAGAGTCCCCACTTTTGTCCACAACCTGGCGTTTTCTACACAGACTCCCCATTGTCACTGGAAAATCGAGAAAATCCGTTTAGCAAAGTTTTTTCTTCGGTATATGGTGTATATATTCTGAAAGTACATTTCGAGACCTTTCAATTGATGTGGGTATCAATACTGCATCCATTTTAGTTTTTGCGCAATATGGCGTTTTCTACACAGAGTCCCCACTTTTTTCCACAACATGGCGTTTTCTACACAGACTCCCCATTGTCACTGGAAAATCGAGAAAATCCGTTTAGCAAAGTTTTTTATTCGGTATATGGTGTATATATTCTGAAAGTACGTTTCGAGACCTTTCAATTGATGTGGGTCTCCATACTGCATCCATTTTAGTTTTTGCGCAATATGGCGTTTTCTACACAGAGTCCCCACTGTCACTGAGACTTGCAATGGAAATCGAGAAAATCCGTTTGCGCTATATGGCGTTTTCTACACAGAGTCCCCACTGTCACTGAGACTTGCAATGGAAATCGAGAAAATCCGTTAGGCGAAGGTTTGTTTTCCGGCATATGGTGTGTATATTCTGAAAGTACATTTCGAGACCTTTTAATTGATGTGGGTCTCCATACTGCATCCATTTTAGTTTTTGCGCAATATGGCGTTTTCTACCCAGAGTCCCCACTGTCACTGAGACTTGCAATGAAAATCGAGAAAATCCGTCAGGCGAAGGTTTGTTTTTCGGAATATGGTGTGTATATTCTGACAGTACATTTTGAGACCTTTCAATTGATGTGGGTCTCCATACTGCATCCATTTTAGTTTTTGCGCAATAGGGCGTTTTCTACACAGAGTCCCCACTTTTTTCCACAACATGGCGTTTTCTACACAGACTCCCCATTGTCACTGGAAAATCGAGAAAATCCTTTTAGCAAAGTTTTTTCTTCGGTATAAGGTGTATATATTCTGAAAGTACGTTTCGAGACCTTTCAATTGATGTGGGTCTCCATACTGCGTCCATTTTAGTTTTTGCGCAATATGGCGTTTTCTACCCAGAGTCCCCACTGTCACTGAGACTTGCAACCAAAATCGAGAAAATCCGTTAGGCGAAGGTTTGTTTTCCGGCATATGGTGTGTATATTCTGAAAGTACATTTCGAGACCTTTCAATTGATGTGGGTATCAATACTGCATGCATTTTAGTTTTTGCGCAATATGGCGTTTTCTACACAGAGTCCCCACTGTCACTGAGACTTGCAAGGAAAATCGAGAAAGTCCGTTAGGCGAAAGTTTGTTTTTAGGCATAGGGTGTATATATTCTGAAAGTACATTTCGAGACCTTTCAATTGATGTGCGTATCAATACTGCATCCATTTTAGTTTTTGCGCAATATGGCGTTTTCTACACAGAGTCCCCACTTTTTTCCACAACATGGCGTTTTCTACACAGACTCCCCATTGTCACTGGAAAATCGAGAAAATCCGTTTAGCAAAGTTTTTTCTTCGGTATAAGGTGTATATATTCTGAAAGTACGTTTCAAGACCTTTCAATTGATGTGGGTCTTCATACTGCATCCATTTTAGTTTTGCGCTATATGGCGTTTTCTACACAGAGTCCCCACTGTCACTGAGACTTGCAATGAAAATCGAGAAAATCCGTTAGGCGAAGGTTTGTTTTCCGGCATATGGTGTGTATATTCTGAAAGTACATTTCGAGACCTTTCAATTGATGTGCGTATCAATACTGCATCCATTTTAGTTTTTGCGCAATATGGCGTTTTCTACACAGAGTCCCCACTTTTTTCCACAACATGGCGTTTTCTACACAGACTCCCCATTGTCACTGGAAAATCGAGAAAATCCGTTTAGCAAAGTTTTTTCTTCGGTATAAGGTGTATATATTCTGAAAGTACATTTCGAGACCTTTAATTGATGTGGGTCTCCATACTGCATCCATTTTAGTTTTTGCGCAATATGGCGTTTTCTACCCAGAGTCCCCACTGTCACTGAGACTTGCAATGAAAATCGAGAAAATCCGTCAGGCGAAGGTTTGTTTTTCGGAATATGGTGTGTATATTCTGACAGTACATTTTTAGACCTTTCAATTGATATGGGTCTCCATACTGCATCCATTTTAGTTTTTGCGCAATATGGCGTTTTCTACACAGAGTCCCCACTTTTTTCCACAACATGGCGTTTTCTACACAGACTCCCCATTGTCACTGGAAAATCGAGAAAATCCGTTTAGCAAAGTTTTTTCTTCGGTATAAAGTGTATATATTCTGAAAGTACGTTTCGAGACCTTTCAATTGATGTGGGTCTCCATACTGCGTCCATTTTAGTTTTTGCGCAATATGGCGTTTTCTACCCAGAGTCCCCACTGTCACTGAGACTTGCAACCAAAATCGAGAAAATCCGTTAGGCGAAGGTTTGTTTTCCGGCACTGTCACTGAGACTTGCAACCAAAATCGAGAAAATCCGTTAGGCGAAGGTTTGTTTTCCGGCATATGGTGTATATATTCTGAAAGTACATTTCGAGACCTTTCAATTGATGTGGGTATCAATACTGCATGCATTTTAGTTTTTGCGCAATATGGCGTTTTCTACACAGAGTCCCCACTGTCACTGAGACTTGCAAGGAAAATCGAGAAAGTCCGTTAGGCGAAAGTTTGTTTTTAGGCATAGGGTGTATATATTCTGAAAGTACATTTCGAGACCTTTCAATTGATGTGCGTATCAATACTGCATCCATTTTAGTTTTTGCGCAATATGGCGTTTTCTACACAGAGTCCCCACTTTTTTCCACAACATGGCGTTTTTACACAGACTCCCCATTGTCACTGGAAAATCGAGAAAATCCGTTTAGCAAAGTTTTTTCTTCGGTATATGGTGTATATATTCTGAAAGTACGTTTCAAGACCTTTCAATTGATGTGGGTCTTCATACTGCATCCATTTTAGTTTTTGCGCAATATGGCGTTTTCTACACAGAGTCCCCACTGTCACTGAGACTTGCAAGGAAAATCGAGAAAGTCCGTTAGGCGAAAGTTTGTTTTTAGGAAAAAAATCAGAAGTCGACAAAAAAGTCGACGATCTATCAAGAAAATTGTCGTCCATTTCCATAGGAGAAACACTTCCATTTCGTTGTTGTTGGTTTGTTTCTTTGTAAATTCTTGCACAACTATTAAACTTTTTTCCAACTGCCTCTCCCTTCTACCACTTTGACATGACAAATGACTTCTTTTTTGCTTTTCTTTTAGGCAGTTTGTTTTATTTTTTATTTGTATTTTTTGTTTAATTTTTAATTAGTTGGAGATTTTTCTTTGTTTAATTTTATCCGTGTTTGTTAGCTGAAATATGTTTATTTTATTTCCGCCGAGACTAAAATGAGGAAATTATTAATCCTTTCAACATATAATTCCTGTAAGTACTCCTTTCTCGGTTCACTCTGTCAATGGACAAACACCTATTAAACAAAAAATGTTTTGTAAATTTATTCGGCATGAACTCTACATTTTTCATTTTGCCAACTTTAACAACATTTGACGCTATTGTGGGCTTAGACCTATTAAAACAAATCAATGCAAACATTGACCTAAATAAAGGAGTCATCCGACATAATTCTGGCTCTGAACTTATTGAATTTTTTGAATGTAAAGATGTTAATTTTATAGAAATTGATAAGATTGATGTGCCTTTCGCAGTTAAGGCGGATTTTCAGAAAATGTTAAAAAAACGAATGAAGGTTTTTGCTGATCCTAAAGAAGCACTACCTTACAACACAAATATCGTTGCTACTATTAACATGGAGAACGAAGAACCAATTTACTCTAAACTATATCCATACCCAATGGGGGTATCTGAATTTGTAAACTCAGAAATAAAAAAGTTGTTTTTTCAGAAACCAAAGAGAATCATGTAAAACATATCGACTGTGTTCTTAGGAAACTGCTCGATGCAAACATGAGAGTCTCTATTGAAAAGTCAAATTTTTTTAAATCCGAAGTTGAATACCTTGGCTTTGTCGTATCAAAGAGAATCATGTAAAACATATCGACTGTGTTCTTAGGAAACTGCTCGATGCAAACATGAGAGTCTCTATTGAAAAGTCAAATTTTTTTTTTTAAATCCGAAGTTGAATACCTTGGCTTTGTCGTATCAAAAGAAGGTATAAAAACGGCACCATCAAAGATAAGTGCCATACAAAATTTCCCAGAACCAACGACGTTGTTCGCTTTGAGATCATTTCTTGGGCTAGCGAACTATTACCGATGTTTTATAAGGGACTTTGCCAAAATTGCAAAACCTTTAACCGATAATTTAAAAGGAGAAAACGGAAAAATTCCTGCAACCAAATCCAAAAAGGTTATCATCAATCTTAATGCCTCCCAACTGGATGCATTTTACAAATTAAAAAATATTCTATGTTCAGAAGACGTCCTGTTGATGTACCCTGACTATAAAAAAGCATTCGACCTTACTACTGATGCATCAGGGCATGGTCTAGGTGCTGTTCTATCCCAAGAGGGAAGACCAATCACTATGATTTCTAGAGCGTTATCGGATAAGGAGTTGAATCTCGCCACAAACGAAAGGGAACTTCTAGGAATAGTCTGGGCTCTAAAAACTCTAAGGCATTACCTTTATGGTGTGAAGACTCTTAACATCTTCACTGACCACCAACCGTTAACATATTCAGTTTCGGACCGTAATCCTAATGCACAAATTAAGCGCTGGAAAGCTTTTATAGATGAACATAATGCAAACTTATATTATAAACCAGGAAAAGAAAATCAAGTTGCAGATGCGCTATCAAGGCAAGTCGTCTATGCATTAGAGAACGAAAATTCGTCAGACATGGCAACAGTTCATAGTGAGGAGTCATACACCTACACTATGGAAAGCTCAGACAAACCGGTCAATTGTTTCCGCAACCAAATCATTCTGGAAGAGGCAGAATTTCCCGCCACTCGAAATTTTATACTTTTCGGAAACAAAACGAGACATATCATAGAATTCGGGGATAAAAACGAAATACTGGCTAAACTTGTTGATGCAGTCAATACTGAAGTAGTAAATGCCATTCATTGCGACCTACCTGTGTTGGCTCACATTCAACATGATTTGATTAAAATGTTTCCTTCAACAAAGTTCAGATTTTGTAGTAAATTTGTCGCTGACATCTTCAATCAATGCGATCAGAGAGAAATTGTTGTAAGTGAACACAATAGAGCTCATCGGGCAGCTCAAGAGAACGTAAAACAAATCCTTTCGGAATACTATTTCCCCAAAATGGTAAAAATAGCGAATGAGGTTGTTGCAAACTGCAAAACCTGTTCAAAAGCTAAATACAATCGACACCCAGAGAAACATGTTATAGGAGAGACAATAGTTCCTTCATATGCCGGTGAAATTCTACATATTGACATTTATTCAACTGATAAAAAACATTTCTTAACTTGCGTGGATAAATTCTCAAAATTCGCAGTGGTACAGCCAATAGCCACCAGAACAATTCTGGACATAAGAGAACCGATTCTCCAATTAATGAATATTTTTCCAAACACCAAAATTGTCTATTGTGACAATGAGAGGTCTTTCAACTCCGAGACTATCAGATCAATTCTGAAAAACAGGTTTAATGTCGAAATTGTCAATTCACCTCCTCTACACAGCACATCAAACGGGCAGGTAGAGAGATTTCACAGCACTCTTGCCGAAATCGCAAGATGCCTAAAAATAGAAAGGAAGATCGATGACACTGTCGAACTCATCTTACAATCGACCATAGAATATAACCGGACAATTCATTCTGTCACGAATGAGAGACCTATTGATACGATACATTCTACACCTTCTGAAGTAAGAGAAAAGATTAAAGAGCGAATCTGTAACGCGCAAAACAGGCAGTTACAATACTTCAACAAAAGTCGTTATGACAAAGTTTATAACGTGGGAGACAAAGTCTTTGTTAAGAATAATCGTAGACTTGGAAATAAAATGACCCCACTTTATGAAGAAGCTACTGTTGAAGCAGACATGGGGACAACTGTCCTAATAAAGGGGAGGGTGGTCCATAAGGACAACCTAAGATAATCCTTTCAATAAGATGTCTAAATGTTTCTTCGTCTACCTTTTATTTTTCTTTACGCAGGCTAACACTACAATTGCTTCTTATGATAAACCTCACATTTGCAAAGATTATTGATTATTCGCATTCCGATTATATCCCAATTTTGGACGGGAACGCGATTATATGGAACAAATATGGGTACTTAAGACATACGACAAACCTTACAACGTATTCCGAGATATTAGACGATACAAAAAACGCAATACAGATCTTCCCTCAGACGCATGTTAAAAAGATATTGGAGGCCGATGTATTGCATATTGATACTCTTTTAACAACACTCACCGTACATCATCGGCATGCGAGAAGCATCAATCTTATAGGCACAGCACTGAAGGTTATTGCCGGTACACCAGATGCCGATGACTGGGAGGATGTCAAATTTGTCGAGAAACAACTCGTAGATTCCAACAACAGACAAATAGAAATAAATACGAAAATACAGATCCAAATAGAAAAGTTGACCAATGCAGTAAACACAATCTTAAATACCGAACGAAAGGAACAAATTGATACTGTTAAACTTTTTGAAATTTTAATGGCTAGAAACAGAATGCTGCTTATGGAATTACAAAATATAATTTTATCTGTAACTTTGGCTAAAATCAATATTATAAATCCCACAGTTTTGGACCAGGATGATTTAAAATTTTTTATAAAAAATCAGATCAATGAGCAATACACAGATTTTACCATATCAGAACTAATGTATTTGTCTAAAGTAAAAGTAATATCAAATGAATTTTGTTTGCATTTTATCATTAGATATCCCATTCCAATACGAACATGTCAGAAAATTTCTTTATTCCCAGTTCCCCACTTCAATAAAATTATTCAATTCGCTGACACCAACACTGTGGTAGACTGTGAAGGAAAGACTTATTCAGCAACAGATTGCAAGCACGCAATATCTTCAACCTATTGTCAACTGATGCCAGAGTCAACCTGCGCTCAACAACTCATATCGGGTAAATCAGCACACTGTAATACGCAAAGCAATAATCTTGAAAAAGTGGCAGAAATCGATGATGGAATTGTCATTGTGAATGACGCTATTGCAGAAGTGAAAGAAGCAACCGAAAATGTAAGAAACATAAACGGCACATTCCTAATAACTTTTGAAAAAAATGTGACTGTCAATGGTACGCTGTTCGTAAATAGAAACAACATTGATATGCGGAAACCAGGAACACCATCATTTCCCTCAATTATTATAAACAACCACAGCGAAATTTTAAGTTTATCATCTGTCCATGAGATGAACTTGCAAAACTTACAATATATTGGCGAACTTGAAAGAGATGCAAAAGTGCGGCCAATATTAGTTGGTTGTGTTGTTTTTATGAGTATCGGATTACTCTATTCCATATTGTGCCTCATTAAGCGTAGGGTGAAGAAGAGAGAACAGCGAGATTTTAAATCTGCCGTAGCAATGGCTATAAAGAAGACCGAGGACGGCCTTCACTTAAGTGAGGGGGTAGTTAGCACATCCCTGCCAAACTAACAGGCAACAATGTTGCCTTTGTGAGCTTTGCTTGGTTGACTGTTGTGTGCTTAGCATGGAGTCGTGTTACGTCTGGTGGCGTGACCATGGGAAGTGTAGTGTCAGCGTATTGTCAGCAATTTTGATTTGTTTAGTTTAAGTAGAATAAGTTTTTGATTTGAATAAAGAAGTTAGTTCATTCTAACTCACCAAAAGGCACACAAGTCTTTTTATTAACTTATATTCTGAAAGTACGTTTCAAGACCTTTCAATTGATGTGGGTCTTCATACTGCATCCATTTTAGTTTTTGAGCTATATGGCGTTTTCTACACAGAGTCCCCACTGTCACTGAGACTTGCAATGAAAATCGAGAAAATCCGTTAGGCGAAGGTTTGTTTTCCGGCATATGGTGTATATATTCTGAAAGTACATTTCGAGACCTTTCAATTGATGTGCGTATCAATACTGCATCCATTTTAGTTTTTGCGCAATATGGCGTTTTCTACACAGAGTCCCCACTTTTTTCCACAACATGGCGTTTTCTACACAGACTCCCCATTGTCACTGGAAAATCGAGAAAATCCGTTTAGCAAAGTTTTTTCTTCGGTATAAGGTGTATATATTCTGAAAGTACATTTCGAGACCTTTCAATTGATGTGGGTCTCCATACTGCATCCATTTTAGTTTTTGCGCAATATGGCGTTTTCTACACAGAGTCCCCACTGTCACTGAGACTTGCAATGAAAATCGAGAAAATCCGTTAGGCGAAGGTTTGTTTTTCGGAATATGGTGTGTATATTCTGACAGTACATTTTGAGACCTTTCAATTGATATGGGTCTCCATACTGCATCCATTTTAGTTTTTGCGCAATATGGCGTTTTCTACACAGAGTCCCCACTTTTTTCCACAACATGGCGTTTTCTACACAGACTCCCCATTGTCACTGGAAAATCGAGAAAATCCGTTTAGCAAAGTTTTTTCTTCGGTATAAAGTGTATATATTCTGAAAGTACGTTTCGAGACCTTTCAATTGATGTGGGTCTCCATACTGCGTCCATTTTAGTTTTTGCGCAATATGGCGTTTTCTACACAGAGTCCCCACTGTCACTGAGACTTGCAATGAAAATCGAGAAAATCCGTTAGGCGAAGGTTTGTTTTCCGGCATATGGTGTATATATTCTGAAAGTACATTTCGAGACCTTTCAATTGATGTGGGTATCAATACTGCATCCATTTTAGTTTTTGCGCAATATGGCGTTTTCTACACAGAGTCCCCACTGTCACTGAGACTTGCAAGGAAAATCGAGAAAATCCGTTAGGCGAAAGTTTGTTTTTCGGCATAGGGTGTATATATTCTGAAAGTACATTTCGAGACCTTTCAATTGATGTGCGTATCAATACTGCATCCATTTTAGTTTTTGCGCAATATGGCGTTTTCTACCCAGAGTCCCCACTGTCACTGAGACTTGCAACCAAAATCGAGAAAATCCGTTAGGCGAAGGTTTGTTTTCCGGCATATGGTGTATATATTCTGAAAATACATTTCGAGACCTTTCAATTGATGTGGGTCTCCATACTGCATCCATTTTAGTTTTTGCGCAATATGACGTTTTCTACACAGAGTCCCCACTGTCACTGGGACTTGCAATGAAAATCGAGAAAATCCGTTAGGCGAAAGTTTTTTACCTTTACCTTTCAATTGATGTGGTTCTCCATACTGCGTCCATTTTAGTTTTTGCGCAATATGACGTTTTTGTACACAGAGTCCTTACTGTCACTGGGACTTGCAATGAAAATCGAGAAAATCCGTTAGGCGAAAGTTTGTTTTTCGGCATAAGATGTATATATTCTGAAAGTACATTTCGAGGCCTTTCAATTGATGTGGGTCTCCATACTGCGTCAATTTTAGTTTTTGCGCAATATGACGTTATCTACACAGAGTGTCCACTGTCACTGAGACTTGCAATGAAAATCGAGAAAATCCGTTAGGCGAAAGTTTGTTTTTCGGCATAAGGTGCATATATTCTGAAAGTACATTTCGAGAACTTTCACCTGATGTGGTTCCCCATACTGCGTCCATTTTAGTTTTTGCGCAATATGACGTTTTCTACACAGAGTCCCCACTGTCACTGGGACTTGCAATGAAAATCGAGAAAATCCAT
>NW_026876150.1:0-18807 GCF_032173495.1 Musca vetustissima
TCCATACAAAAGAGCGTTTACAATAAATTTGATTAAAAATCAAGCAGGAAGACAAACAGGCAGTGGCGACCCGCAAAAATTCCAGAAATATTTTATAGCTGTACTGAAATAAACAACAAAAATACAAAGAACAGCGAAACACATAAACGCAACCGAGAGAGAGAGGAAAAACTTAAAAAAATCGGTTGTTATCCACATAGCGACGTGCATGAAAACCTATAAAAATGGAAAACCGGGAACAAGGCAGAATATATGTAAAATGCAAAATGAAAAGTGGAACTAAACAGTAGCCAAAAATTAAAGTAGGTGGGATCGAAATGAGAGATTTTTAGTTCAATGGTAATATAAAGTATAGATCTTTATAGCCGAGGGCTGTAAGTTCGGATGTTATGATCCCGTCAAATAATCAATTTTGATGTATTAATTGGCTAAAGAAGCAATATTTGTAATGATGGAGGACTTACCGACTGCATACCTTTATTCAGTTTGCTGGATAAAGAATATGTACTTACGAAAATTTGTTCACCTTTGGCGATTTTTTCTTACTTCAAGTAATTTCAATCTACTTGGAAATTGAAAGGTTTTCTTTTTTTTACAACATTCCACCCTTTTCATAAACATTTTACGATTGCAACCTCTACCCGGAAACAGAGAAAATGGGAAAATAAGGTAGAAAAAAAAACAACACCAACAACAAAATGTGCTGAAATAAATTTATAACAAAAACGTGATGTGGTTCTTGATGAAAGTGCAACAATACACATTGCCTCAAACTCTGACACTTTTTACGATTATTTTACCACATACACACAAATGTCGATATGTATATATTTGCAACATATGTCTATGTGTTAGTGTATGCATAAATATACGCATAAAAAAATCAGTACTTTGGGAAATGAAAGACGATCGAATGATAAAACCAAAAAAGCTTCCATTGAAAGTAAATGGAAATGCATTTGTGTACACACGCACACACACGTATATGACTCGTTAAAAAGATATTTACCACAACACTAATAGCAATTAAAATCATATTTGGTATATGTCTGCTATAGTGGTAACGGAACGAAAAATATGTATATAACTCGAAATATATGTTATATTATTTTTAACATATTAAATATTTAATGTTAACGTCCGCCGCAGCGTATGAGTTGCATATACGAAATAACATATTACTTATACGTAACATGTTACAAGGTTTAACAAAAAAATCAGTTAGGCACATGTAAATTAGGACATTCGTGGAAACTATGTCAACTGTGTAAGTCTTATATTCGTTCGCCCCGAAAATATAAATACAATTGCATACACTAGGAACCGAAAATATCAATAAGCTATAACAACACAAGTAAGGAAAGCAGTCGGACTGGTCCCTTCACCACTTTAGGTATATTCTAAATATGCCTCCTAACAAACGTCGCCTTTTCGAAGGATCATTGACATGAAATTGAAATAACTGAAATAACATCAATCCGTACACATCCCTTTCAGCAATTCAATTTCATTCGGGCAGATTTAGAGTCGTTTCCGTACAATGGGACAATTTTTATACCCTACACAACTATGTTGTCAGGGTATTATAGCTTTGTGCAGCCTCAAGAGTTTTTAACGCCGCGAAATATTGGTCCCAGACCCACCTTTAAGTATACCGATCGTCATATCTCGACTAGCTGAGTCGATCTAGACATGTGTGTCCGTCCGTCCGTCCGTCTGTCCATTATAATTTGTAAACACGATACAGGCCACAGTTATGGACCAATCTTCACGAAATTTTGCATGTAGGATGGGTGCTGCCCAATGAAGACCCCTATTTTTTGGAAAATATCGGATAATATTTAGGGGATGAAATGGACCAAAAACTTTATTTTTGTCTGATTTTCTGGTCGATCCAGAGGCCGCAATTATGGCCCGAACATCGTGAAATTTTACATGTAGAAGGGGATCGGGCCAAAGAATAAGCATGATAAAGATCTGTAAATATTTAGCGGGTCAAATGTACCCTGACTTTTGTGTGAAAAAATACAAAATTTGTATTCTATGGTGTATTTATTTGTCCCTTAAGGACATAGACCGGAGAAGTTGATAGTATGCCCAAGATATGGGATATGTCGTATGTACTCGGGAGTTACACTTAAATATTTACAGGTGCTTATGTACTCAGATATTATTTAGTAATCCATTACCACACAAGCGGGCGGAAATATAGCGCTGATCGTTTTGAAATTCTCCATGAGGTTCCCCATATGATCAAGGACAACGCCTATAATATTAGGTGGCGATCAGATTATAATTATGGGGTGAAGTGGACACAATACTTAATTTTTTTCGAGTAAATGCCAATAATAATCCGAACATCACAACACAACCCACGGTGAAGGGAATCTGGACAATTAATTAGGAGGGCAGTACTGAATAAGAATAGTAATATTCGGAATATATGCCAGTGTAAGGAAGAGGAGCTGTTGACCTCAAGAAATATTGCACCGGCTCGGAAATATTGCACCGGCTCGTAAAAATCGATTCAGATTTAGATATAGCTCCCATATATGTTATCGTCCGATGTAAGGTAAATAGTGCACCAAAGTTCCTATATATCTTTCGATTTGCACGAAATTTTGGGGCAGAGTACTGGATTAAGCCTAGAATGATGTTTACTAAGTTTCGTGAAAATCGGTGCTGATTTAGGTATAGCTCCAATATATAATTTCGTCCGATTTTAGGTAAATGGTGCACCAAATTCCTAATGTTTGTCCGATTGACACGAAAGTTTGACGACTCTAAATCTGCCCGAATGAAATGAAACTCAGGTTTCAGATAATATGTTTACTGGTTTTTAATATGAATAATATGAAATAACAGTTTATTTTTGGAGATAATCTTCGAAACAAATAACACTTGAAGTTGATATTTGAGAGAACATTTTTATATTTCTACGTCGCCCTTGAAAACAGTATTTAAAAGTACATGGAGTACCCTGAAAAAATACTTGTACCACTTATACTTGGTGAAGGTTATAATTAATGAAGAACGATTTATGTTCGGACTACTCGATCATATCATACTAAAGCGAATATTTTTGGGGGCAATCTTTATTTATGGGATAAACGAATAAGATAACATATGTTTTCTAAAGATACGTATTAATCATCTTAATACTACTATTACTAATCTTAAAATCTCAAAAACGCTAAAACATGGACTACTGTTGATAATTTTTGTTTGCTTTGAGATAATAGGAATTTTTCATAAAACTTAACAGTACTAAAATCCACATCGTAGACCTTTATTAAAACTATTTGTAGAATGGAACATGTGTGATCGTTATATGGGGGGTTTTCATAAACCTCGGCCAATGTTGATAATTTCTGGGAGCTTTACCTAGACACCGGCCAATACTTATTACTTCCGGTAGGACTTTTTGTACCCAATGAGAAGACACATTATCACAATGAAGCCACATCGGTTGGAAATCCTGTCTAATTTCATCAGGAAGGTGCAGATTTGTCACCATGTAAAAACGTGGACCGATTGAGCCCATCGTCGAACATGTGTAATTTGTAGGATCAAAGTTAACAATTTTTGCACAAATTGAATAAAGGTAATGTGCACTCAATGCTTTGGTGATATAAACAGACAACTGAACAAACCGTAAGTTAAGAGGAATTACAACACGAATTCATCGACTCATAAAAAGTCACATATTGGGTCAGCGATTTTACAGCATACAACATTCTCGAAGACTTCCCTCAGTAGAACAATACACTTAGGAAGTCAAGGATTGGAGAGAGAGATTCCACAAGAAGCAGCGATGGAAAAACAACCGATAACAGAAGGGAGGTATGATCATGTGTTGTAGGGCAATTGATTGAGGTCATACAAATAAAACCCAAACGAAGTGGAACGCAAACAATGACTCCGATTGAAAAACTAACCAAGCTTACAACATGCCTACATCTAAATTTAGTCTCAATCCAGAAAACTTTGTTGTTTAGAGTACCATCCATATTAAATCGGTCGAAAATATATATGGAAGATATACAAACAGATTTCTACAAAATAGTGCAATTGTTTTATTTAATTATACCCTACACAACTATGTTGTCAGGGTATTATAGCTTTGTGCAGCCCCAAAAGTTTGTAACGCCGCGAAATATTGGTCCTAGACCCACCTTTAAATATACCGATCGTCATATCTCGTCTAGCTGAGTCGATCAAGACATGTGAGTCCGTCCGTCCGTATGTCCATTATAATTTGTAAATACGATACAGGCCCTATTCTTTTTGGAAAATATCAAATAATATTTAGGTGATGTAATGAACCATCAACTTTATTATACCCTTCACCACACTGTGGTACAGGGTATTATGTCTTTGTGCATATGTTTGTAACAGGCAAAAGGAAACGAGATAGACACATGGTTCCTTTTGAGAATATGCATAGAATCACTTTCTAAGTCAGGGTTAGCCAACAATACATATGCAAACTGCTATGATTGTGTTGGACACACGCATAGATCCGTTGGGAGAGTAATTTTCGCTCTCTCGGTACAGATCGTCTATGTTAAAGCATTGGAAAGCATCGATGTTGAGAATAATGTTGAGTTCGAACACAGAACTGTGATTGTATTGGTACTCTCCTAAAGCGCCCACGGGCGCCTGTTTGGTGAGCAGTGTTCTAAGTCGATTTATGCATGTCCGTCCGTCCGTCTGTATGTCTGTCTGTCTGTCCATGTATTTTTGTGAGCAAAGTACAGGTCGCATTTATGATCCGAATTGGATGAATATTGGCACAGCTCATTTGTTTGGCCCAAGGACGAACCCTACTGAAATTGGGAAAAATCGGTTCAGATTTAGATATAGCTCCCATATATATATATATATATATATATATATTTAACCGATTTAATGTAAACGGTCCCTATATATCTTTCGATTTGCACGAAATTTGGTACAGCCTAATCATTTAGGTCTAGAATGATGTCTGCCAAGTTTCGTGAAAATCGGTCAAGATTTAGATATAGATCCCATATATAGTTTCGTCCGATTTCATGTAAATGGTGCCCCAAAGTCCCTATATATCTTTCGATTTGCACGAAATTTGGCATAACGTATTGAATTAAGCCTAGAGTGATGTCTGCCAAGTTTCGAGAATATCGGTCCAGATTTAGATATAGCTCCCATATATAGTTTCGCCCGATTTCATGTAAATGGTGCACCAAAGTCCCTATATATCCTTCGATTTGCACGAAATTTGGCATAACGTACTGAATTGAGCCTAGAGTGATGTCTGCCAAGTTTCGAGAAAATCGGTCCCAATTTAGATATAGCTCCCATATATAGTTTCGTCCGATTTCATGTAAATGGTGCCCCAAAGTCCCTATATATATTTAAATTTGCCAGAAATTCGGCATAACGTAATGACTTGAGCCTAGAATGATGTCTGCCAAGTTTCGAGCAAATCGGTCCAGATTTAGATATAGCTCCCATATATAGTTTCGTCCGATTTCATGTGAATGGTGCCCCAAAGTCCCTATATATCTTTCGATTTGCACGAAATTTGGCATAACGTATTTAATTAGGCCTAGAGTGATGTCTGCCAAGTTTCGAGAATATCGGTCCAGTTTTAGATATAGCTCCCATATATAGTTTCGCCCGATTTCATGTAAATGGTGCACCAAAGTCCCAATATATCCTACGGTTTGCACGAAATTTGGCATAACGTACTGAATTGAGCCTAGAGTGATGTCTGCCAAGTTTCGAGAAAATCGGTCTTAATTTAGATATAGCTCCCATATATAGTTTCGTTCGATTTTATGTAAATGGTGCACCAAAATCCCTATATATCTTTCGATTTGCACGAAATTCGGCATAACGTACTGACTTGAGCCTAGAATGATGTCTGCCAAGTTTCGAGAAAATCGGTCCAGATTTAGATATAGCTCCCATATATAGTTTCGTCCGATTTTATGTAAATGGTGCACCAAAGTCCCTATATATCCTTCGATTTGCACTAAATTTGGCACAACGTACTGAATTGAGCCTAGAGTGATGTCTGCCAAGTTTCGTGAAAATCGGTCTAGATTTAGATATAGCTCCCTTTTATTATAGATTGATTTTAAGTAATTGACGCACCAAGGAACCAATAGGAACAAAACGTTCTGAAATTAGTATAACCTAACCTGTGACAAGTTTGTTTGAAATCGCTTAATATTTGGATAAAACTTCCAGATATATTTTCGCGCGATTTCAAGTAAATTGGGCATCAAACTGCTCATGTTAGTCAGATTGACATCAAATTTTGCACAACTTACAAAATTGAGCATAGAATTACAAAGTTGCGTTTTCTAGAAGTACAGATATAGCTGAACGGATGACCTATTTATATTTGTTTGAAGTCGATTTACATACTTTTGTCCCATTGTAACAAACGAATGGCATGTTTATGGATAGATCTAGGTAGATTCACATTTAGATAAATATCACATATTTTATTTCCTGTTTAATATACCCATAGTGGTGAAGGGTATCATATAGTCGGCCCCGTCCGACTTTACTACTTTCCTTACTGGTTTTTGTCTGATTTTCTGGTCGCTCCAGAGCCAGCAATTATGGTCCAAACATTGTATTTTTACATGGAGAAGGGGATCGGGCCAAAGAATAAGCATGCCTGTTTTAATAAAGATCGGTCAATATGAAAATGTGAAAAATGAAAAAAATTGTATTCTATGGCATATATATTTACTACTGAAGGACATAGACCTGAAAAATTGATAGTATATCCAAGAGGAGTTGTTGGCCTTTAAATTGATACCAACAATATTGTCGTATGTGTTCGGATATGAGAGTAACACTTAAATATATACGTATTCAGATATTATTTAGTAACCCATTACCACACTGTAGGGCGGAAATATAGCGCTGATCGCTTTTAAAATTTCCATGAGGTTCCGGTTATGGTCAAGGACAACGCCTATAATTGGCGGTGATGATCAGATAATAATTTTGGGATGAAGTGGACCGAAACTTATTTTTATTGTGTTTTTTAAAATCGATCTTATGCCGCAATTATAAGCAGAAAATGAATCTGGCCAACTAATTTGATGGGCTTTGGTAATGATCTGTCACTATTCAGCGGGTCAAGTCAACCAAGACCTTTAAGTGTAAAATTAAAAAATGGATATTATGAAATAAAACATAATTCGAAATAGATGTCATTGCAAGAAATAGGAGCTATTGTCCTCTAATCGGTTAAGAGGGTGCAAATATCGCGAAATATTGCCCATGCTTGTAATAAAGATCTGCAGAAAGTTAGAGTTCCGTGGTAGTTGTGTAAGGTATCATATGGTCGGCCCCGTCCGGCTATACTGCTCCGCTCACTGGTTTAAATTTCAAAATGTTTCATTTATTCAATTTAAGCCTTCATTGATATAAGCATTACACTTAACACGCATCGAATGGTCTAATGATGGTCAATGATTTGTAGGAATTCATTTCATTAGTAAAAATAAACTCAAAAATAACATTTACCTTGGTATTTCAACGTAATACATCTTCTATATATAAAAATGGAGCCAAAAAAATGTATACTAACGCATCAATTGAGAACGGCTGGACCGATTTGACTCAAAATTGTTTTCAGTTTCGGTAATTACAGCGGGAAGGTTTTTATGAAAGAAATTATGAAGCATATTTGCATTTCCACGAATTTAGTATCGAGCTATTATGATTGCCCCACGTCGTAGTTGTTATTTTGAGATATTTGGGCAAAAATTGATAGCGTATCAATCCCTTAAGCCTTCATTTGGAAAATTTTGATTTTTTTTTTTTTTTTTGAAATTGGTTGACATTGTATTGAAACTTTTTTTTGTGAAAATTGTATGTACACTTTGTTCCTTAGATAATTTTTCTTAAAATAAGAATAGTAATAGTTCCATAAGGACATGTTGTTCTTTAAAGTACTTAAAATGTTGCTATGGCACGGGAAATATCAAATCAGGTGGTACCATTATATGGTGGTTATATGCCTAATCGTTGGTCAATGCCTTTGAACTTATAAACACACACCTCGCATATATCCGATACCACAAATGTGTATGACAGAGAAAACTAATATACGATCCCATTTTCTGTGCAAAATTCATTATATTGATATCAAAAAAAAAAAAAAAGAAAAAAAAAATAATAATAAAAAAAAAACAAATAAAAAGTGATGTTACCTATTCGTGACTAAAAATTGCAAATACCTTAATATATCAACTAAGCTTAAATCTAACTTTTCATATCTTCTAATATGTAGATTCCTTAAATCGGTCGGGACAGTTATATGGGAGCTATCCGAATACTTGGGTCAATATTGATATTATTAATTAGGGAGATTTTCTGCCCAATAAGTATACTTAATATTAAATTAGATGCAATCCTGTTGAATATTGGGGGTACCGTTATATGGAGGCTACCCTTCAAAGGTGTTGGTTCAAAGGTTAATATTTTCAATATCAACTATCATATAAGTAGCAGAAATATATGTACAAATTTCTAAGTTGTATCTTAAATCGTGGACGTTACTAAAAACTAGCCTTATATTGCGCTAAAGTTATATGGAAGTCTTATAAATATACTGGAAAAAATGAATTATATTCGAGAGTCAAACTAATATATGCATTTTAATTTACTTTCCACGAATTCAATAATTCATAAACTTTTATCCAACGAAACTTTAGAAGACAAAAATAGCAAAATGACTCGCTCACTAACCTCAAATCGTAGATTTTCAGTACTGTAATGTTACTTTAAGTGTGATCTGATAAATACCAAGGTATTACAAACATTTTTACAATCCACCTTATGGTGGAGGATATAAAAACAAACCTAGAACGCCTATACATCAACAATATTGCTAGGCAATACAACGTTTGCCGGGCCCGCTAGTTTAATATGCAATTAAGAAATACAAAATACCCAATTTTCTTCAGCATGTGTGGTTTGGTTATTTATACAAAACAATTAGTCCCTTTCTACACTATCTTCACATTTTATATAACACCCAACTTGTATAATAAATCTGTATAAAATTTCCTGCAGAGCCTACACCTAATGGTATGGTGTTAATCGTAAATTTGGATCAGAAAAAAAACATTTTGCTCAACAACATCAATGCCAAACAATTTGTTAATTTAAAATTTTGCATACATTTCACGTATTTCTAAATTATTGTCGAATTCACATTCTCCCGTGGGTATTCGTTTTGTTATGGGCTATTTGTCAATACCATTAAACGTCTGCTTGAATAATCGATTATTTCACACACACACATACATACCTACGTAACTACCTAGTTGCCTCCCTGCCTGCCTTTGATATTTAAAATACAAACTCCTCACACACACACACGTACTAACACATAGATACATATTCGAATGTCGAGGTGTTATTACTTATGGTGGTCCCCATGCAAATAACCCATTCTCCCCAAACAGGTTTTGGGGCATCATGTGTTATGGTCCCGCCATAAATTTTCGTGTTTGTGTTATTTGTAGCTTTGATGGTTTGAAGGCCCCCAAAGCAACAGCAAACAAACAACACACAGGCAAACACCGAAAACAGGAGAGAGAAAAAAACGAAAGCGTCATTGCAAATTATACCCCTGGGTAACGCACAAACAAGAACACAATGAACGAACGAAGGAACAAATGAACGTACGGGCGAACGAGCGAGCGAACATCATCAGCAAATTAATATGTAAAGCATACATAAATTGCGTTGCCAGGGTATTTGTGTGTTAGTCGCACATACCCCCACACACACGCACACATACGTTATTGTTCAATTTGGATATGTGTCCCAAAACGCCTATGCCTATGCAAAACAATGAAACAATTTTTGTCAGGATTTCATTTTTTTCATAATAGAAAGTAAAATCTTCCAGGGGATTCCTTTCATTTTTTTGATGGAGGTACAAACTGTTGTGTCTTTAAATTGAACAGAGGACATATATAAGGATTTTAGAATTTTTGGAACAATTATAAAGATCTGACTCTTAATATGAATTGGATTTGTAATAAGCATGTAGGTAATAAATAAATTGTCCAATGCTCCCCTACGAGACTGTGTGTCCTTCAAATGTCAACTTTTAAATTTCATATGCAGATTCAATTGACGGTGACCCATTTTACTATGTTTTATTCAAGAAGTGGATTCTTGTGAAGGAATATTACAACCGTAACCAGTCCAAACAAGGTGTCGATTTCTTAAAAAAAGCACTTAAGGCGAGAATTTTTAAAGTGCCATTCATCATGATTATATACTGGATTTTTTAAAGGTCATTCAAGGCTTGTATTTTTTATACCCTTCACCACACTGTGGTACAGGGTATTATGTCTTTGTGCATATGTTTGTAACAGACAAAAATTATCGAGATAGACCCATGGTTCCTTTTGAGAATATGCATAGAATCACTTTCTGAGTCGATTTATGCATGTCCGTCTGTCCGTCCGTCCGTCCATATATTTTTGTTAACAAATTACAGGTCGCATTTATGATCCGATTTGGATGAAATTTGGCACTGTTCATTTAATTGGTCCAAGGACAAACCCTATTGAAATTGGGAAAAATCAGTTCAGATTTAGATATAGCTCCCATATATATTTTCGTCCGATTTAAGGTAAATTGTGTACCAAAGTCCCTATATATATTTCGATTTGCACGAAATTTGGCATATCGTGATGAATTAGGTCTAGAATGATGTGTGTTAAGTTTCCTGAAAATCGGTCCAGATTTAGATATAGCTCCCATATATAGTTTCGTCCGATTTAATGTAAATGGTGCACCAAAGTCCCTATATATCTTTCGATTTGCACGAAATTTGGCATAGCGTAATGAATTAGGTCTAGAATGATGTGTGTTAAGTTTCCTGAAAATCGGTCCAGATTTAGATATAGCTCCCATATATATTTTCATCCGATTTTATGTAAATGGTGCATTGAAGTCCCTATATATCTTTCTATTTGCACGAAATTTGGCATAGCGTAATAAATAAGGTCTGGAATGATGTGTGCTAAGTTTCGTGAAAATCGGTCAAGATTTACATATATATATATATATATATATATTCGTCCGATTTTATGTAAATGGTGTACCAAAGACCCTATATATCTTTCGATCTGCACGAAATTTGGCACAGCGTACTGAATAAGTTCTAGAAGGATGTGTGTTAATTTTTCTGAAAATCGGTCAAGATTTAGATATAGCTCCCATATATATATATATTCGTCCGATATATAAATGGTTCACCAAAGACCCCAAGGTAG
This sequence comes from Musca vetustissima, assembly GCF_032173495.1. Taxonomy (NCBI): domain Eukaryota; kingdom Metazoa; phylum Arthropoda; class Insecta; order Diptera; family Muscidae; genus Musca; species Musca vetustissima. Next base: position 11,313 of record NW_026876150.1, read on the forward strand.
GCCGATTGACAAAAAATTTGGCACAGCGTACTGAAGTAGATATAACCTAGCTTGAAGCAACCCTGTATCTGACCAAATAAAAAATATAGTATAGATAGCAGAATGACATGTTTATGGATCCATTTTCATGTTAATGGTCGTTCAAAAATTCGACGTCTGTTAGGATTCATCTGTTGAATATACCCACAGTGATGAAGGGTGTCATATAGGCGGCCCCGTCCGACTTTACTACTTTCCTTACTGGTTTAAATACTACATAAGACTTGGATTAATTTAAATGCCACTAATGATGAGGATACTGATAACATTAATGATACGAATGATATACAATTTTTCCCAGCTAACTTAGTTGGCCCAAGAACTAACTAAAGCTCCCATATATATTTTCGTCCGATTTTATCTAAATGGTACACTAAACTACTTATATTTATCCGATTGAGACAAAAATTTGCACATAGTACAGAATTAAGTACATTTTCATGTCCGTGAAATAAGGTACAAGTTCTGTTTAAATCGGTTCGTATGTAGATATAGCAGCCATATATATTTTCGTCCGATTTTAGATAAATGCAGTGACAACGCTCAAACATATGTTTAATTGAGATAAAATTTAGCCTAGCGTACTGAATTGCGTCTAGAATGTCGTGTGTTAATTTTCGTTGAAATCGGCTCAACTTTAGATATACGTCCAATATATTTTTCGTCCCAATTTATACAGATGATACACCATAGTCCCTAAATTTCTTTCGATTTACATTAAATTGTGCGTAGCCTCTAAAATGATGTGTGCGGATTTTGGTTCAAATCGGTTCAGATTTAAATATAGCTCCCATATTTATGGTTTGTGGTTTGTCCAATTCAGATGAAATTTTAAATACGGAACTGTATCGAGTCTAAAATGACGTGTTCTAAGTTCTGTTCAAATTGGTTAATTTTGGACATAGCTTCCATATATATTTTCGTCCGAGTTTAAGTCAACAAAGACCCAAAATTATACGGAAGTTAGTTTAACCTTTAGTATAACCTTTTCCATAGGCAAGAGTTGGGGATTGAGACCCGGAATTATACACTGGCTGTATACGACGATTGTCTTATCCATACTTACTTATGGTTGTCTTGTCTGGCGGCAGGGGGTGAATAAAAAGAAACTGCTGTCAAAACTGAGCTTAGTACAGCGATCGGCTTCAATTCTGATCACAGTAGCATTAAGAAGTACACCACAGGCAGCCTTGACTGCAATCTTGAATCTCCAACCATTGGATATTCTGATGAAATTCCAGGCGGCCAGGTGTGCCCTGAGACTGCTGGAAACAGATGCCTTGAAATCGCTGAACTATGGTCATGCCAGCATCCTAAACATAACGCCAGATTATGAACTTTTTAGGGAGGATAGTAATATCAGTTATTATATTCCCCCCCCCCCACCCCCCCCACAGGGACTTTAATGACATCAAAGTTGAATTTCCTAGTGGGTAATCCTGGACTAGTGGACAGACGGATCCAAGATGGAGGAAGGCACTGGCGCAGGCGTCTACTGTAGGGAATTAGATATACAGAACTCATATAAACTCAATAATGACTGTAGCGTTTTTCAAGCAGAGATTCTCGCAATCACGAAAGCGGCCGAGATAGTAAAAGCACTTAATGCCGACATTACGGGACCGGTGACTATTTATGTAGATAGTCAGGCGGCCCTGAAAGCGGTGAAGTCGCATACTATAAACTCGAAAGCAGTTCATGATTGTAAAACCGCTCTGAATGATATACGACAGATAGTTGGGCTGTGCTGGGTTCCAGGACATAACGACTTTGAAGGGAATGAGATAGCCGATGAGCTTGCTCGAGGGGGGTCACAGTCGTCCAGTCTCCAGTCTGATTGAGAGATCTGTGAAACCCCCCATTAATTATTTCATTGGCAGAATCCGTGCGTTCCATTGTGAGGTAGTCGGTAAAAGATGGCTAAGGGAACCTGCTTGCAGAATCTCTAAATCTATCTGACCAGAATTCTCTCGTAAAAGAACGTCTTCGCTGCTAGAACACAGCAAGAGGGAGATCAAAATCGTTGTGGGGATTATTACTGGTCACTGCAAAGTTAGATCTCTCACTTCTAAGTGGGACTCCAGTGGAGAGGATTACTGCCTATGTGAGGACGAAGAAGAACTGAAAACAATTGAGCACATCTTCTACAAATGTCCATCGCTGATCAGCAGAAGACATAAACAGTTTGGATGTTATGAAATTGATAATCTAGTCTTCTTCTCCAAAATAGACCCTAACCAAATTCTAGACTTTGTCAAAAAATTGACTTGGCTAAAATAATGTCTCTTCCGCCCCTTCTTCTTCTCACTATATTTCTCTCTATTCTTCCACTATCTTTTTTCTATTTCTTTATAGGTACACCTATACATAAAGGATGATCACAATGGACATAGTTTCCGAGTGGACGGTTTTTACAACAACCGTACATCCCTAACCTAACCTAGTATAACCTTAGGTGAAGCAAGTTTCGTTGAAATCGGTTCGGATTTAGAAATAGCTCTCATATGTATTTTCGTTTGTTGAAATGAAATGGCCCACCAAATTGGGCCGATTGGCACAAACAAATTTTGTGCATCGATTGATTTAAGTCAGTCCAAATATGGAAAATTTCACATTTCAATTTCATGCCTGTTGTCCTTCAAAAATTCGACTCCGTGCCATCTTTACTATTTTCTTTATTGTTTTTTTTTTTACTTTTTTTGACCTGTCTGTTGAAATAAGGATATAGGTCTAATATTTCCGATACAGCTTTGAAATTTGGCCAATACCTGCTGGTATGCATGCTTGATTGGTATCGGAAATGAGATATATAGGTCCACCTGTTTGTATGGTTTTCAATTGGTTGGTACCACTAATATTCGATATTTTTGATGGAGTTGAGCATATAATTCAACCGAATAGGCTGCAGTTTGGTTATTTTAAGTTCTCATTGTGTAACACACCACCTACCATATATTAGAAATCATGGCCCTCTTTAAGGGTACCCCCCATATAACAGTACCTCTCCAATTTCGATACTTTGCGGAGAATTGGACAACAAATCCTTCTACTAACAATGTTAACATTGAGAAATGTTCGTGATATCCCCTTTATAACGAATTAGTACATTATTCGGAATTGATTGAAATGTTATATTTGGGTTCCCTTATATATCAAATCATCTACCACAAGATGATCTACAGTTTCGAGGTAGCCCCCATAAAATGGTAGTCCTATTTTGTCGGTGTTATAGGATTCACGATTTTCTACCGAATTGGTTGTAATTAAATATTGTTGATATCCTTCGGTTGCCAATTTTTGTCCTAATAAAAATGACCAATATCGGCCCATCCTCATTTTGTGACATCCCTATCTCTGTTATTTTGAAGGTTTCAAACAGGTTCTTAAATCGAGTTAGGCTATAATTTGATATTCTCATCTGTCATTGGGTGATAAATCTTCCAACTAAAATGTATAAATATCGGTCGATCTGTGGGTAGAGCCCCATATAAATTCCCACCTCTTTTATAGGTATTTTGATGGTACGAAGCGCGTTTTCCAACCAAAGTGTCTATAGTGAGAAGTGACTCTAATGATATATTTCGAGTAATTGGTGTGTTAACCACTTCTTCACATAGTATATTCACAGTCGAAATCGAAAGGCCAGTCGTTATTTCGATGTTGAAGGCCCAACTTTCCAACCTAAGCATCTGAAGAATATCATCCATATTAAAGTCGCGGTGTTTTTAAGAAATTTTTCTATCATTGCATAGCGACATAACGTGCCGCCAGTTCGTGATCGAACCAATTTATGATAATAATTTTTCTTTATTTCTTTAATACGTTCCACTGCTCAATATTTATCTGCTTAAGTTATTACAATTTTATTTTTCCTTATTTTCCAACTTGACACTTTTGATGTCCTCTTCTTTGTTTTTGCATTTTTATAATATCACAATTTGCTATCAATAACACTTTTATCCTCTTTTATGTTTAAATCTGTCATCTGCTAGCTTGTGTTTGCATCCCTGCTTTGCATTCGAGTATTAATATGTCAATGTTGTGCTCTTTGTCGTTTATTATCTTAACCGCAGCAGTGCGACGCATATGGCATGTAACACTTTGTACAAAGTGAAGGCTACGCCATACGCAATTCACACTTTTTTAAAACCCTACAATACGATTCATGGAAAGTAAGATTAGTTCGTAAATTGATTTGTAAACTTCTATAAGGCGAGCTATTATGCTTCTATAATATGACCTAATAATATTTTATTATTTCTATGAGTTACTATGGTGTAGGGTATAAAAATAGAGAATTTGAGCATTTAGAAACAATGCTGTATGTATTTGAAAATACGGGCTTATTTCAAAAACGTTTTTAATCCTCGTAATAACCAAAAGCCACTTCGCTGAGAAAATTCAATGAAAATCTTCAAAATAACAAAAGTGATGGTGTTGGCCAACAGATGTTACTATGGTTTGTGTAAGCAACTCAAAAGCAAGGCCACCTCTCGCTAGACCTAATTTAAACTCTACAAGACGCCGATATTACCCGTGCTGTTGTATGGATCTGAAGCATGGGTACGTGCGCAAGCAGATGGAGCAGCTCTGGGAGTGTTTGAGAGACTAATTTTCCGGAAGATATATGGACCGATCTGCGTTGATGGTGAATATCGCCGCCGAATGAACCATCTATTCTCTGACATCGACATAGTCAAACGTATCGAGTTGCAGCTACAACGTCGATCCGTCTGTATATGTTAAATTGTAAACAAAGTACAGGTCGCATTTATGATCCGATTGGGTTGAAATTTGGCACAAGTCACTTATTTAGCCCAAGCACGAACTCTATTGAAATTGAAGAAAATCGGTTCACATTTAGATATAGCTCACATATATAGTTTCCTCCGATTTAAGGTAAATGGGGCAGCAAAGTTTCTATATATCTTTCGAAATTCGGCATAAAGTACTAAATTAGGTCCAGAATGATGTGAACTAAGTTGCGTGAAAATCGGTTCGGATTTAGATATAGCTCCCATGTATAGTTTTGTCCGATTTTATGTAAATGGTGCACCAAAGTCCCTATATATTTTTCGATTTGCTCGAAATTTTGCATAGTGTACTATATTGAGTCTAGAATGACGTGTTTCAAGTTTCGAGAAAATCGGGTGAGATTTAGATATAGCTCCCATATATATTTTCATCCGATTTAAGGTAAATGGGGCTCCAAAGTTCCTATATATATTTCGATTTGCATGAAGTTTGGCAAAGGGTACTGAAGTAGGTCCAGAATGACGTGTGTCAAGCTTCGAGAAAATCGGTTCAGAAATGGATATAGCTTTCATATATAGTTTAGTCCGATTTTATGTATATGCTGAACCAAAGTCCATATAAATCTTTCGATTTGCACGAAACCTTGAATAGTGTACTGAATTGAGTCTAAAATGACGTGTGTCAAATTTCTAGAAAATCGGGTCAGATTTTTATATAGCTCCCATATATTTTTTTTGGCCGATTTAAGGTAAATGAGGCTCCCTATATATTTTTCGGTTTGCACGAAATTTGCCATAGGGCATATGTCCGGAATGATGTGTGCTAAGTTTCGTGAAAATCGGTTTAGATTAGATATAGCACCCATATATAGATAGCTATAGCTCCCAAAGTTTGTCCAATTGTCACACAATTTTTATACCCTTCACCACACTGTGGTACAGGGTATTATGTCTTTGTGCATATGTTTGTAACAGGCAAAAATAATCGATATAGACCCATGGTTCCTTTTGAGAATATGCATAGAATCACTTTCTGAGTCGATTTATGCATGTCCGTCCGTCCGTCTGTCGTCTGTAGATGTAAAATTGTAAACAAAGTACAGGTCGCATTTATGATCCGAATTGGATGAAATTTGGCACAGCTCATTTGTTTGGCCCAAGGACGAACCCTATTGAAATTGGGAAAAATCGGTTCAGATTTAGATATAGCTCCCATATATATATTTAACCGATTTAATGTAAACGGTCCCTATATATCTTTCGATTTGCACGAAAATTGGCACAGCGTAATGAATTAGGTCTAGAATGATGTGTGTAAAATTTCATAAAAATCGGTTCAGATTTAGATATAGCTCCCATATATATCTTCGTCCGATTTAAGGTAAATTGTGTACCAAAGTCCCTATATATCTTTCGATTTGCACGAAATTTGGCACAGCGTAACGAATAAGGTCTAGACTGATGTATGCCAAGTGTCGTAAAAATCGGTTCAGATTTAGATATTGCTCCCATATATATCTTCGTCCGATTTAAGGTAAATGGTGTACCAAAGTCCCATATATCTTTCGATTTGCACGAAAATTGGCACAGCGTAATGAATTAGGTCTAGAATTATGTGTGTAAAATTTCATAAAAATCGGTTCAGATTTAGATATAGCTCCCACATATATCTTCGTCCGATTTAAGGTAAATTGTGTACCAAAGCCCCTATATATCTTTCGATTTGCACGAAATTTGGCACAGCGTAATGAGTGAGGTCTAGAATGATGTCTGCTAAGTTTCGTGAAAATCGGTTCAGATTCAGATATAGCTTCCATATATATTTTCGTCCGATTTAAGGTAAATTGTGTACAAAAGTCCCTATATATCTTTCGATTTGCACGAAATTTGGCATAGCGTACTAAATTAAGTTTAGAATGATGTGTGCAAAGTTTCGTGGCAATCAGTACAAATTTAGATTTAGCTCCCATATATAGCTTTGCCCGATTTTAGGTAAATAGTCCACTAAAGTCCCTGGAAATCTTTTGGTATAGCGTACCAAAGACCCTATATATCTTTCGATTTGCACGAAATTGGGCATAGCGTACTGACATTTGAGTCTGTAATAATTTGTGCTAAGTTTCATGAAAATCGGTTCAGATTTAGATATAGCTCCCATATATATTTTCGCCCGATTGTAGGTAATTGGTGCACCAAAGTCCCTGGAAATCTTTTCATTTGCACGAATTTTGGCATAGCGTACTGAATTAAGTCTAGAATGATGTTGCAAAGTTTCGTGAAAATCGGTTCAGATTCAGATATAGCTCCCATATATATTTTCGTCCGATTTTATGTAATTGGTGCACCAAAGTCCCTATATATCTTTCGATTTGCACGAATTTTGGTATAGGGTACGTTGGTCAGCTAAGTACTTCGCGTTGTTACAAGAGACATTTGGGTTTGAAAGGTTTTTTGTATAGAAGCAATAGCTTCTGGGGAGAATATCCAAACAAAAAACTAAGGGAACTGATGAGGATCAGTGGCGAGATACAAAACTATAGTCTTCCCTGCCTTACCCCTCGGCAATCAATGCCATACATTCCTCACTAATAAATAGTTCTTTTTTATAAAAACAAAATACAAATGGTATCCCAAATAAACGGCCAACACTACTGAAGTACTGAATTAAGTCTAAAATGATGTTGCTAAGCTGGATACATATG
>NW_026876151.1:0-18880 GCF_032173495.1 Musca vetustissima
TTTCAGTGACCTAAACACGATGGGGGTATGTGCAGGAATATTTTGGAAATGTCCAAAAGCAATGTGTGGATTTTTGAAAGAATATTCAATATTAATTTCATAATTCGTTTCTTTTTGTTTATAAAAAAAAAAAATATAAAAGAAAACTTAAAAAACTATTTCCCCATTTATGTCATGTTTTTGGATTTTTTTTCTCGTGAATTCTTTTTGTTGTATTTCCTTCTATCAGCGCTACTATGGTCATTGAATACAATGAAGGTAGTTATTTTCCACCCGTCAGCTTTCAACAGGAATTTTTTTCATAAAAAAGTACGGCAGTTGTTTGTCACAGCCTTTGCCAGCCAATGTCTGTCGGTACGGCAGCCTTCCGAGCACTTTTATGTTGATGTGCCAATTAGGGGCGTACTTTGGTATTTTATTATTGTTTTTCGTGAGCTACCATCACCACCATGACCACTATCCACAATATATAATGACCATAAGACGTTGGTCTTACTCAGAGCTACTAATGCTAGTTGGCTGTGTATTAGCTAAAAAAGGAAGGACGCAATAAACTAGAGGTAGAAATACGGAGTTGAACTTTCAAAGTTAAGTAAGCCTTTTTACGTCAGTGCAGTTTTTATTGGTTGTAAAATAAAGAAGTTGAGGAACTGAGTAAACTTGGGATGGACAGTTAAACTGTGTTAAAATAAACTATGTATTAGAAGACAAACGGAGGCTTAATATCGCTAAGAAATACCTTATATATAGTCTTAAATTTCGAAAAAATAATGTATCTTTTTTATTCTTCAAATTTAAACCCCAAAACATTTTTGGTTTCTACCAATATATTATTTGTCTTGAGTACTCTAATTTGTTTATTTTACTACCAAAACCCGAATGCTCCCGATAGATGTTCGCATCAACTAATTTTTCTTATGGACAACAACTTTTTACTCAGTTGGAAAGAAATTGGGTATAAGTTTGGCCTTCAATTGTGGCCTATAGATCGACTCAAAAAAAAAACACACACACACACAAATGAATATACTACAAAGTTCTCGGAACTATATCCTTCAGAGGTATACAATACAAATTTTGCAATTTTTCTGGCATTTTGCATGCAAACAGGAAATGGATGAATGATTAAAAATCCACTTGCCTATGGGAAATGTAATGAAATTTGAGAAGACTTGGTAATATTTACGGTTTTGAGATTATGTTGGACACTTACATGCACCTACAACAACAACATTGTCTTACTGCAGTTCTCTGCAGTTGTTCGAGTACAAGTTTGTTGAATAGTATCCCCTCCCTCTCTTTGGTCTGCATTGTCTTGTATGCAAATATAGGTTTTCTGTGTGCGGCTTGTTATACCTTCTGCTACCGACGTTGCTTGTTTGTAGTTGAATTTATTTTCCTTTTGTCATTTGTTGTTCTTCTCCGAACTAATGTCCTTCTGCCCTTTTGTATTATGACTACTACTAACATTTCTTGTTTAATAAATCTTTTGTTGAGCATGAATATTGAACAAATACAAATTGTTCAAATTGATTTGCGACAAGGGACTAGTTGGCTAATATCTCTCATTATGATATTTTCATATTCAAATGCTGATGATATATAATTTGGGATTTGTAAGCAATTCGAATAATGATATTTCCATAGAAGTAAATACCATTCTCATGTTGATATTTAATGTATGAATAAATAAGGACAGTTTAATGGTTACTGTGCTTTATATAGGTTACTAAGTTATTTATGTAATTTGAAAATGAAAGATAGGCCATAAATTAAGAATATACGGAATTTCAAGAATAGGCGGGGTATTTAACACTAGACTGCCGAAAGCGGTCATTTTGACGGTTTTTCAATTTCACAACAATTGTGTATATTAAGACACAGCTTTCGGGAAACTCAACGTTTTGTAGGATTGTAAATAATGTAAGAAATATTAAAAAATAAGTTTAAAATTGTTCTTTACTCAATAAAAATTCTTTCAGAATAAGGTCACTTTGACCGATTTTAGGCAATATAGGTATATACAAAATTCCAGTCTTTCTAGTGTTAAAGAAAATACTTTTTAATAAATATATACTATTTGTGTGAAGTATACCCATTTGTTTTTAGATCATATGGTACAACATATGATGTTAATGTGGTATAGTTTAATTTTCTCTTCTAATTCATATCCCAAAGTACTGTGGCTGAAAAAGGGCTTGTAGCTGTGTTAGTGCCCATGTTATAAAATATTTACATCATTATTACCAGAAACATAACAACAACACAAATCTTTGCTCTCACCAATGTCAAATGCTCACCAAATATTTGTCTTATGCTCAAGAAATTCACACAGCAGAACACTTGCCAGAACACAAACACCAACCCCTGACCGCAACTATGAAAACATAAATAACAACAAACACTCGGTCTAACCACACAATATCGCAATGGTGTTCGGGTAATACTTTAAATACATACACAGGACAACTGCTACTTATATTCAGAGTCTATTCAAGAGACTGTACTTTAAAAATTCCTTGAAAAATATTATTTAAATAACCCAGGTTTTGATTTGATGCGTCCCTAAAAATGTATGCGTCCCTAAAAATACTCTTTCAAAAAATATAGGTTTTCTTCTGATGGCCTTTTAAAATGTACTTTAAAAATCCACGCCCTGTATGGACTTTGAAAAAATATTCTTTAAAAATCCACGCACTGTATGAGCTTTGAAAAAATATTCTTTAAAAAAATACATGCTTTTATTTGGTCCCCAAATAAAAAAATTTTAAAAGTCCACGCATTTGCTTAAAAAATATGTCGGTGTATTTATTTGCATTGTTGTTATTTTGCTATATTTTTTGTTATTAGTTTATCATAACAATTACATAGTGGCAATTTCCTTAATAAATTATTAGTACGTGTGAAACGCGCAGGACAGGAAACGACAAAAACATACTACCAAAGTTTTCTATCATTTTCACCTTAATTTGTATTCTTTACAACCAGAGTCTTATAACTCTACTCCCGTCTCTCCTTCCTTTCCACCTTTTCATAGCTCACTGGTGATTATTGTAACACTTTTCGCACTTTTATTTCAATTGTGTGTTGTAACTTAAGTTCTTGTCATTCACACTGTCTGATGTTCCATTCAATGGTTCGTTGGAACGATATCCCTCCTGGTCCACCAAGTCAACTTCCATCATAAAAAAATAAGTTTATGACAGAAGTTTTCTTCTCTCATTCCCTTACTTTATGCTTCATGTTCAACTCTTGTTGCTAATTACTGTTGCAAGTTTGTGACACAAAAGGAGAAAACGCAAAGTACTTTTGACACAAGTTAACTATGTCACAAAACATTACTGTATGTATTCGGACACCAGTGTGGCAAGTGCTGCAATAATTATAAAAGTTTTCGCAACGAACAGAATTTTATAGCTAAGGAAAATTAAAATGATTTATAAGCTTAGGTTGAGGTATTTTAGCAGCCATGTGTTAAAAGTCGAAAGTGAGATTTTTTTTAAGATCAGCTCAAGGCTTTTATTTTTTAATGATATTTTTAGGGACTCGTACAAGGTGTGGATTCTTTGAAAATAATACGGTATGCATTAAATGCAGACACTTCTCGAAAAATGCAACTTATCACCATGATACCCAATGTGGTAATGCATTCATCCCCACTGACTGCAAGTACAAAAAATGATATGTTTTCTTACAGTTTATCTTGGTTTGAAGTTTAAGGGTGATGACAATGACATGTTTTTTATAGTATCTGTATGTCTTTGTTTTAGACACAAAAACAAAGTTGAAATGTCTACTTTTCATTTCTCCCCTTAAACAAATTCAAAAGACAAACATATAATGGGTGACATAAACACTAGGAAAACAATGCAGGAGAATGCATTACAAGTTTTCAAAACAAAAAGTTTAGGAAAGTAGCAACGAATATTAAGTCCCCTACGATGGAGCTTGGAAGAATATTTACTAAAAAACCCAGGTCTATTGCTGCGCTTGAAGATATATTCTTTTAAAAGCACTATGCGAAAAACTATGCGAGTCTGGAAGTCCTTATAATCATTCTATATATTCTGAAGGGATTCAATCAGTCTACGATTCATGTATAGGTAGTCCTATATTGTTTAAGTCTTTTAGTAAAGTGCCTTTACAATAACTCCCCTTTCTCTCCTTCTGTGACTTTTATCTCCATCCAGTTCAAGAATTTGTAATTATTTTATGCTTTGTTTTCGGCATGTTCGTTTTTACCAACAAGAAACAACTAAACAGTTTAATGAAAATTTGTTTTAACAACAATAGCAACAACAGAAAATCAAAAAAAAAACTACAACCAAGTAAAGAAGTAAAGTTTAAACTACTTAAATGGTGGCACTAACAGAAGGTTGGGGCTAAGAAATAACAACCAAGATACATAAACATAGACACAAAGGTGGAGATGTTCTAAAGAAAGCCGAAAAGTGAACAAAAATGCAGAGGTCTCGCGTTGTAATAAAGTGAACTTTTTAAGGATAAGGAGACGTAGAAAGAACTCAGCCAGGTTCACCAGATGGTACGAAATTGTTTTCATTTATTATGAAACCATAACTAGCATTACATTGAGGAGAAACTTACATTGAGGAGAAACTTTACATTGAGGAGAAACTTTTTTTATATTCAATAGTACACACTTATATGTTTAAAGTTCCACTTCCAAATTTTTTTGCGACGCACTATCACGGTTTTCATCCCAACACAGCCTTTTGTAGCCTGACTACAACTAACACTACCAGCTGCAAATCACCACACAATTATTGCCTCACAACCTGGAGGCATTACGTTCTTATTATCCTGTTTTGTTTGTCCGGAAACCACCATCCATTATTTATGTAAAGTTAAGTTAAAACGTAGAATATAACGGTGCTTACACCATTGTCCTGAAATATCTTTTCAACTACCGGCGATTTTTAAAAAAGGAAGTTATTTGCTTTAATAAGGATTAAGAATAACATTAACAGGAGTTCACATGCTGAATGAAGCTTTTAGTCGAACTGAATGGATTCTCTATAGGCGAGCTCAAGGAAGTCTCCTTAGAAGCGATGAAGGGGTGTCAATAATCGTCCTAAATGAGTCTTAGTAGACGAGCAAAATTGAGTCTCTATATGCAAGCGAAGTGAGTCCCTAGAGCAGACAAGCTGAAGAGAGTCTCTATAAAAAGCTGCAGTGAAAAAGAGAGTGCTTAAAAAAATTTTATAACTGCACGCCTGCGTTTCGGATATCGTTTGAAACACATTTTTTTAAACTACACGCCTCTGGGTCAAATGGCGCTTGAAAAATCCATCCAGGTCTGTGGGTCGGATGGTGATTGAAAAATATTCTTTACAAAATCCACGCCAAAAAAATTCTTTAATAAATCTACGCCTGGAGGACGCATAATGCTTGAAAAATATATTTTTTAAAAATCATGCTTTTGGCAATGATGGTGTTTGAAAAAATATTCTGTTAGAAATCGAAGCCTGTGGAGAACTATTCTTTATTAAATCGACACATGTAAAGCTATTGACTCTTGATAATATTTTTCTAAAAAATCCTCACCTTTACCCTGTTGCTGCTTATTATTTCCATCTACTTGAACTTTCACAGCTATCCTTTTTTTTCATTTCATGTCACTGTCGTAAATTTACATTGAGGACAAAACTTAAACAAATGACTATAACTAAGCAAAAAAAACTTGTTAAGAAGCAGAAAAAAGAATAAGAAATAAATGACAATGTCGTTGTCCAAACTACTCTGTGCTCCTCCAGAAAAGATATTTCATGGTGTATTTTTTTTAATGAGTTGTTTACCTTTACAATCTGTCCGTTACGATGTTTATTAACGCTATGCACGCGGTAACACGGTGTTCATTTAATGTAGTGCCAAAATGGCAAGTTCGTAATGGATAAAAGAATGATAACAACGAAGAGAAATGAAATTATTGTCGAAGGGGTTGCAGGTGTGCTTTTAACTTAATATCTTAAAAATACATTTAATAGATAATTATATCTATGGGTGTTCAAAGAAGAAGAGGATTGGTCTTGGAACCCATATCGATTCCAAAATAAAATGGGGCATAGATATAAGAAATAAGACGGAACTTTATTTATTATGTGAAAAAAAGATTTTTAATTAAACACAATGTTTTTAATAATTTTATCAGGACCATAAACGATTTAATTTTCTCTTGTCCATCCATATCTTAAAATAAGCCTCCGCCTATCGAAGCGCCCCCGCTTTAAAACTTAAACTATTAAAACAATAATAAACAGCAATCTCTATCTTATTGATGCCAACCAGAAAACAGTTTAATTAGCCTGCGAAAACTTGCGACAGCAAAAGCAGTGGCGAGTATAAATTGTAGTACTTAAACGTTTAATGTTACGCCCCAAAACAAAAATTAACATGACTACAGTTGTAACCAACAAATTCGGCAACAACAACGCCGATGGTGGTAATAACAACAACATAATATTCTTAAACAAAAACGAACAATTAATAAAATTGCGAGTGGCCAACCACAGAATTCCGAAGCCAAAATTCCCAAAAGACTAACATAGATAAATTGTGGGGGAAAACACAGCCCGCAATTGTCGTTAAACTTTTATTCGTCGAAACAATTAATCTTTGGATGACAGAAAACAGAGGCGACTCCCAGTGGCCTTGATTTATAAAACCATGAAAGACAGTAACAACACAGGCGATTTTATACAACACTTAGAGATACCAAATGTGGTCAAGAGGCAAGATGGAGAAAGTGATACGATTTAAAGTGTTTGATATTTTAAAGATGAAAAAATTTGGACTTGTTGACCGAACTACAAGTGTGGATTTTTATGTAGTATGTTTAGGCTCTATCCCTGCTATAAGGGATGAATATTTTAAAGAATATTTTTCAAAGGGCCTTAGAGCTGAAGGCATATTATTTTTCAATTGCTATTTTTTCAAGGACCATCAGACCTACAGCATTGGTTTTTAGGACTATTTTCAAGTATTTTTAAGACTTCCACTTTCTGAGCCACAGAGGTTTTTACAGATTGATTTTTTTTAAGCCCCATTGGATCTACAGGCATGAATTTAAAAAAAAAAAACAGTGAGCGGAGCAGTATAGTCGGACGGGGCCGACCATACGATACCCTACACAACTTCAATAAAAATTTAACATTCTGTGGTTCTATATTCTAAGATTGGGCAATATTTTGCGATATTTGCACACTTTTGATTGGTTAGAGGTCAGCAAATGTTACTAATAATCAGTACAGTCCCTTTAATTACTTATCCAGATTTCCTTCACCGTGGGTTGGGTTGTTATGTTTGGCTTTCGAATCGAAAAGTACAAATAATTAAGTTTTCGGTCCACTTCATCCCAAAATTATTATCTGATCATCACCGAAAATTATAGCCGTTGTCCTTGACCACTACTGGAACCTCATGAAACATTTCAAAGCGATCAGGCTATATATCCGCCTTAATGTGTGGTATTAGGTTACTAAATAATATATGAATACGTACGCACCTGTAAATATTTAAGAAGTGTAACTCCCGCATCCGTGTACCTACGACAATATGATTGGTATCAATTTAAAGGTCAACCACTCCTCTGGATATACTATCAACATCTCGGGTCTATGTCCTTTAGGATTAAATATATACGCCATAGAATCCAAATTTTGTCATTTTTCACACAAAAGTCAGGGTCAATTTGACCCGCTAAATATTGACCGATCTTTATCAAAACAGACATGATTATTATTTGGCCCGATCCCCTTCTCCATGCAAAAATTCGCGATGTTTGGGCCATAATTGCGGCCTTTGGAGCGACCAGGAAATCAAACAAAAATAAAGTTTTTGGTCCATTTCATCCCCTAAATATTAGCCAATCTTTACCAAAAACAATAGGGGTCTTCATTGGCTAGAACCCATCCTACATGCAAAATTTCGTGAAGATTGGTTCATAACTGTGGCCTGTATCGTGTTTACAAATTATAATGGACAGACGGACGGACACACATGTCTAGATCGACTCAGCTAGTCGAGATATGACGATCGGTATACTTAAAGGTGGGTCTAGGACCAATATTTCGCGGCGTTACAAACATTTGGGGCTGCACAAAGCTATAATACCCTGACAACATAGTTGTGTAGGGTATAAAAATCAAGCACTATCCGACCTACTTTCGTGTGTTTTAGTTTGGGGAATAATTTTCAAGCTCTATCCGACACAGGCGTAGCTTTTTAAAGAACGCGTTTCGTGCACCATCCGACCTAGAAGAGTGGATTTAAAAGTATATTTTCCAATCATCTGTCAATATATAGATTATCAATAGACTATATAAACTCAAAGTCGTCTTTAGAGGGTCCCTTCATCTTGTTTACAGATACTACCTTCATCTGTCTATAGAGACTCTCTCCAGGTCGTTTATAGATTCTTCCCGTCTTCAGCTAGTCTATAGAGACGATTTACCGCTCGTCTATAGGGACTCTTTTCAGATCGTTTATAGAGACTCTCTTCAGCTCGCCTATTCTCTGTATAACACACAGATCGACTCTCATTTGAATTAAAGCTCTTACCCTTAATCTATGTTCGACTATGTTCCATTATCCTTGATGACACTTTCCATGATGTTTAATATCAAAACGTCGTACATACAGGAACATTAAAGCAACACTTAACACGTTTGTTTCATAAAGAACGACATGTGATGTTAATGATGAAGATGGTGGCCGATGGCTAGAACTAAACATCAAGTGACCAATGTCCATTAGAATGGTCAAAGGAAACAAACGAACCCTGACAAACCGCATCCTCAACATTCAACTTCGAATTCGTGATAACCATTTTCAGTGTGGTTATGCTGTGAGATCTGAAAAAAAAAACACCAACAACAAAAAAACTCGCATACCTACAAAAACACTCACACACATAGACATCAATAGACACCAGGATAGTTAAGCCTCACAGAAGAACTGCTGCAGGTTGACATTTACCAAATTCTGTTGGTCAATGTTTGCTCTTTTCTGTGGGGCAACTGGTTTTGGTCGATCCGATTGAAAGGAAATCACTAGAAGAGTGATGGAGGCAATGTACACACACAGACAGGCAAATATTCACACACTAAGGCACATATAACTATATCTATGTGTGTAGTATGTAAGGAGTAGTTTTAGAAATTTTCGTATTGCTTTTCATTTGCCATTGTGTCTTGAGATTTTTGAGTTTATTTAGCTGGACATAGCAGAAAGATAAATAGTAGATATCTTAAATTTGGGAGAACAGGTTGTTATTAAAATTGTGGTCATTCGTTAGGCTTCGATTGATATTAGTAAGCTTAGCGTCTTGTGGCTGGGAATTTTGTGGGAAAGTTAAAGATAATCATCAATAATCGGTTTATATGTAGGAAGAAATTCCTCTATTTCTATCCAGAAACATTCAATATCCAGTAAGTTTGAATAATAGTTGACATTGACATCCATCCCTTTTGGACAGCTCCCATTCATATCTCTAATTACAATCGGTGTTCCAGCTGTGTCCTCAATTCTGCTGGCTTTGTCGATAAATGTTGTTCTTTATCCATTTGCTCTCTGAAGGAGTCATCGAACGATAGATTTCTATGGTGTGAGCGTATGTGAGTGCGTACATTATGTGTGCATGTTTACGGAGAACCAGCATTGTTATCATCATCCATAGAACCACAAAAACGGGATATGCATACAAAGCGATGCATCCATCTCTCGACCATGCAAAGGATAATTGCCTTTGCAAGATTTTTTTGAAATGCATTGTGGCTTGGGGTTTAAGTACCGTCGTTGTCTTTTGACGTTTGCCGTTAAGTGGCCCTTTGGATGCATTTGAACGATTTTGGAGGGTGGTGGAGGGTCAATTATTTTTTTTCGTAATGTGTGGACTACTTTTTAAAGCAACTACAATCTTTCTTAGATTTTTTATAATGTGAGTTTTTTAGAAATATTTATTTCATACATCAACGCAAGATGTCGATTTTTTAAAGAACATGTTTAAGCATCAACACAATGCTTGCTTTTTATAATGTTTTTCTTCAATGTCGTATACACTGAATGTCCAAATACATACATCCAAACATCCATCGTTTGGCTATATTTGTCAAAGCGACTTGAATCCAAAACTTTTGTTAGAGATACCCATTCTTCACGTGAGCGAGATTGTGCGTGTGTATGGTTCTAAAACAAAAGATTTGTTTGCATTTCTTAATAAAAAACACACATGCTAATATACACACATTCCGATTCACATTCACGTCGCAGATCCATAACAATATTAGAATAGTTTGAAGGTAACGTATGCTTATTGTTGTTGCTAGTGAATGTATTTTTGTTGTGAGCTTACCACTTATTAGTGAAACAAAAAGATCCTGTGGTACTAAAGAATGGTTATTGCCCATAGTCTACGGATTTTCGGAGGAAAAGACTATTCATGGAAAACAAGTCTAAGCTGGCTCATCCAACAGTTTGTTGTTGGTGATAAATTAGGCGAATATTCTGAGAAAAAATAACAAATAATAATGGGTAATGTCAAACATAGCCATTTGCTTAACATTCGACGTCATGTGGCTTCCATTGTTAATAATATCTTGCCAAGAAAAAAAGATAATAGCTAATTATAAATTCGAGGATATTCTAGGGAAAATAAAAATGGATTATTTTTAGTTGGCCAATAATAGCGATATAATTATTTAAAAAAATCCACGCCATGTCTTGATGGTTAAAAAAATATATTTTTTTTAAATCCACACATTGCGTTGTTACTGAACAAAAATATTCTTTTAAAACATCCATGCCAGTTTATACCTTATTTTCTTTTCATGACAATGACATCTGTGAAGTCGACCATCCTGTTATCAACCAAATAATACAAAATTGTTAATCTTCATTGGAACAAAAAAAAAAGTTTTGTTAGCTCACTTTGTTATTGACAATGGTGCTTAATAAAATTCGAAAAAAATTTTTCAGATATTTGAGACTTTTTTATTGACTTACAGTAAAATTCCTATTCCTATACTATTCCTATACTATTTTAGATGTCCCAATTGAAAGGACATAAACTAAACTCAAACAAAAAATAAGAAGGTAAAAGAAATAAAAT
Organism: Musca vetustissima; assembly: GCF_032173495.1. Classification (NCBI taxonomy): domain Eukaryota; kingdom Metazoa; phylum Arthropoda; class Insecta; order Diptera; family Muscidae; genus Musca; species Musca vetustissima. Next base: position 11,126 of record NW_026876151.1, read on the forward strand.
TGGTATTTATTTTATCAAACTTAAACAACTGCCAAAGGTTAAACGAAAACATGGACAAATATTAAAACAAAGTTGTTAGAGGCCAAAGTCCAAAAATCTCGCACAATCCACGGCTAATATTATTATTAGTCATTTAATGAATATTTAAAAAAAATCCTATTTTTTTAATAAAATACACTATTTAAAATATGTTTATGTTTTTAAAACGAAAAATAATTTCCAACCAGTGAGCGGAGCAGTATAGTCGGACGGGGCCGACCATGCGATACCCTACACAACTACCACGAACTCTAACTTTCTGAGGATGTTTATTCGGAGTCTGAGTAATATTTCGGGATATTTGCCCCCTCTTGTCCGATTAGAGGTTAACAACACATCTTCCTTACTTTTTTCGAATATTCAGTACAGTCCTTCTAATTACTTGTCCAGATTACCTTCACGGTGGGTTGTGTTGTGATTTTCGGATTATACTCTACTCGAAAACACACAAAAAATTATGTTTTCGGTCCATTTCATCCCAAAATTTTAATCTGATCATCACCGAAAATTGTAGGCGTTGTTCTTGACCATAACTGGAACTTCATGAAAAATGTCAATGCCATCAGCGCGATATTTCTCCCTCTAATGTGGTAATGGGTTACTGAATAATATCTGAATACGTAAGCACCTGTAAATATTTGACTGTAACTCCCACATCTGAGTAGATACATCACTATATTTGGTATCAATTTAAAGGCCAACCACTCCTCTTGGATATGCTATCAACTCCTGGGGTCTACATCCTCCAGGAGTAAATATGTATGCCATAGAATACAAATTTTGTCATTTGTCACACAAAAGTCAGGATCCATTTGACCCGCTAAATATTGACCGATCTTTATCAAAACATGCATGCTTATTCTCTGACCCGATCCCCTTCTCCATGCAAAAATTCGCGGTGTTTGGGCCATAATTGCGGCCTCTGGAGCGACCAGAAAAACCGACAAAAATTTAGTATTTGGTCCATTTCATCCCCTAAATATTAACCGATCTTTTCCAAAAACAATAGGGGTCTTCATTGGCCAGAACCCATCCTACATGCAAAATTTCGTGAAGATTGGTCCATAACTGTGGCCTGTATCGTGTTTACAAATTATAATGGACAGACGGACGGACGGACGGACGGACGGACACACATGTCTAGATCGACTCAGCTAGTCGAGATATGACGATCGGTATACTTAAAGGTGGGTCTAGGACCAATATTTCGCGGCGTTACAAACATTTGGGGCTGCACAAAGCTATAATACCCTGACAACATAGTTGTGTAGGGTATAAAAAACCCGTGCCTAATATCAGCCCCAATATCACCTATTATAACAATTTCCCCATATTTATTTCACAATCTCAATAACATCATTAAAATATCTCCATTATTATGACATCATAATCAACAAAGTGTCATATGTTTTTAAATATAAAAAATTACAACAAATTATTTCAGATTTTCATCTGCTATCATTTCTATTTATATTTCGTATCATTTCTATTACTTTTGAGTTGAATTGTGGTAGTGCGGATGGTGGCCAAATGAGGCCAAAATTCAGTTCAACTCGACCACTAATCAATGGCCAACACATGTGTCACAACCGATATTATGGTTGTACAACCAACAAAGTTATGTCGGAAACGATAACGGTGGCCGTGAGGTGTTCAAACACACTCATACACATATCGATAGGACAACAAATATCATTATTATTATTAGTATTGCAACTAAAGTGCAATGCAAATAATATAAACGATTTCAATTAAATATAGAGATTTAATTCCAAAATAAGTGATCGAATGATTATGTGATCACACATATACATAAACTCAATAAATGTAAATGTAATGGACATTGAATACAAAATGGACAAGTAATGATAATGATGTGGTCACCACTACTACTCAGTGGAGCGTATACGCTACAATAATTTGACACGCATACGCCCTAGAAAACTTAGGTAAAAAATTTACCATAAAAAAATTTTGCAAAAACTCCGTCACTTGTGTTGGCCTTGGGAAAATTAATTTTAAAAAATCCACTACCTGAAATTTACTCCAAAAAATCCACATATTTTTTTAAGAATACCATCCTGTTGATTAAATTATGCTATTTATTTATTTTTTTTTTTTTATTTAAAAAAGGCAACATGGTTATATAACTTCCGCATGCACCTATCACCGACTCCGCATTGAAATTTATTAAATAAATTGCCGGAATACGTTTCACATCTCTCAGAACATTGTGTGAAATGATAACGAATAACCGAACAAACGAATGTTTGAAATCAATGCAATTACAATCGAGTTGAAATCATTGCGGTCGGCGAATGCTAAATTCAGGAGTTTTACCAGAAAACCCCGTACAGTTGTTGTGTCTCCCAGCCATTATAATTGTAGCTCAAAGCGAGAGATTTATGATGAGGATGACGATACGGATAATGGTGACATCAGGTGTTTAAATTCATTTTTCGTTTTTGGTTTGGTGCAATGGCAACGGAAATGGCCGGATCAACTGTTGCGTACAAAAATAAACGACAAAAACAAGCAAATAAATACAAATGAAAAGACTTTGTTGAATAAATAAACAAACAGAAATAAAATTGTTAAATAGATTTGCATGTTCTAATGTTTATATAAAAGCGGAAATGAATTTAAAATATGGTCACAAATACAAACTCATTTGCAATACATATAAATAGGCAATTGTCAGACGTATGTTTTTATTATTTGCGGTTTTCCTGCAAGCATTTGAAAGTGAGTTTCATCTTCCAAGAGAAAAAAGTGTCATTTTCGTAACATCCTTCCTTTAAAAAAGCGATTTACAATAACAATTGTATTGCACCGTTACATTTAACTTCTTGTAGTAACATTTTCGTTATTTCACTTCGACATAAAAGCGATAGTTTACAGTAATAAAAGAATTGTGGAAATTAGTCAAAAATGAGCAGGTTTAGTTTATTCGTGAATTGTGTTGAGATCGGTGCCAGTGCTACATAGTTGAAATTAAAGTGACTAATTTTAATTTTCCTAGGAAAAAATAAAAAATAGAATGTTATGTGTATGTGAAAAAGTGAAATGGTACTTAAAATAAGCAGATTAATAGTTAGTTTTATTTATTAGACTGATGGCAGTGATGATTTGTTTAGGTGTGAAACCTTTGTGGTATTATATAATATATACCACATAAAAATCAATTCAGACAACAGCTACTAATAATATCCCTGCAAGCATTTTTTATCGCCTAAGTAAAGAAACAGTCACTTGAATTCTGGTATAGCATCATCGGCGACAATCGCTTTCTTATCGAGAATGATAAAGTTCACGAGAAGAGTTGTACCACGCCTGCGGTACTACATACATTATCGCCTGAGTAACTCATAGTGGTCACGCAGGAGATCCTACCAAGTAGTATCGCGGACGTGATACAACTCTTCCCGTGAACTTTATCATTTTCGATAAGAAAGCGATTGTCGCCGAATTCAAGTGACTGTTTCCTTACTTAGGCGATAAAAAATGCTTGCAGGGTTGTTTCAAAGGAGGGTGAGGTTTACGTATACATAATGTGGAATAAATTGTTATGCATACGACAAATAACCTAGATTACTAACGCCTTGTATGGGCCTCTTATAAAATTTTCATTAAAAAATCCACGCCTTGTATGGGCCCCTGATAAAACTTTCATTAAAAAATCCACTCCTTGTATGGACCCCTGATAAAATTTTCATTAAAACATCCGCGCCTTGCATGGTCCCCTGATCAAATTGTCATTAAAAAATCCACGCCTTGTATGGGCCCATTATCAAATTTTTATTAAAAAATCCACGCCTTATATGGGCTCCTGATCAAATTTTCATTAAAAAATGCACGCCTTGTGTGGACCCCTATCCACTTACTCTTTAAAAAATCCACGTCTTGTGTGGGTTCCTGATCAAATTTTCATTAAAAAATGCACGCCTTGTGTGGACCCCTATCCACTTATTCTTTAAAAAATCCACGCCTTGTGTGGACCCCTATCCACTTATTCTATAAAAAATCCACGCCTTGTGTGGACCCCTATCCACTTATTCTTTAAAAAATCCACGCCTTGTGTGGATCCCTATCCACTTATTCTTTAAAAAAATCCACGCCTTGTGTGGACCCCTATCCACTTATTCTTTAAAAAATCCACGCCTTATATGGGTTCCTGATCAAATTTTCATTAAAAAATGCACGCCTTATATGGGTTCCTGATCAAATTTTCCTTAAAAAATGCACGCCTTATATGGGTTCCTGATCAAATTTTCCTTAAAAATGCACGCCTTGTATGGGTTCCTGATCAAATTTTCATTACAAAATGCACGCCTTGTGTGGACCGCTATCCACTTATTCTTTAAAAAATCCACGCCTTGTGTGGACCCCTATCCACTTATTCTTTAAAAAATCCACGCCAAGTGTGGACCCCTATCCACTTATTCTTTAAAAAATCCACGCCTTGATGGGTCCCCTAGAAAGACAGTTTTTTAATAAATCAGTCAATTCGTCTGTCGGTAGCTTAGCTAAAATGACGCTTAAAAATAATTGGAGTTATCGCATTCTCAAATATTAATGATCTAACATTTTATTTCACTTTTTACACCTTTTACACATCCAAAAAAAGGTTTTTGTTGTTGTTCTTCATGTTTTCACCTAAGAAAACTTAGGATACCTGGATGACAGCTCAGATATATGGTTTCCTTTGCCCAAACACTGGTTACTCCTGCCCAAAACACCGCATAGTAATGTTTTCCATTTAGGAAGTGCAAGTGAATTTAAGCGGAATAGCTGTCATGAAATCAGTTCATGTCAAATGTAGAACATATAAAAAGTGTGTGTGCCACTAAACGTTAGGATGTGTTTTAAATTTTATTAACATTTTAAAATTTTTTTTCAAAGTCATCTAAGGCGTGTGCTTTTTAATGGTTATTTTTAGGAACCAACAACCATCTAAAGTTTGGATTTTTTCATGGACCTCTTCAGTACAGTATCCATAAAATGTAAATATTTAAAATATAAATCATTTCACATTTTTGTTTTTAATTTATTTTGAATTTTTTTGAAACTTTTATTATTAAATTTATCCAGAAAATGTAAGATAATGTCATTTATGCCAAACACTTTGTATAAACGTTCCCTCCGTATCACTCGTTTCTCCTTGTAGGAAACATTCCACAACATATACCAGTCACCATTAACCATTTTCTGTTTAACTGCCAGTACCAATGATCAACATTTTCAAACTGTCACTAATGACAATTTAATGGCATCATAAACTTATATGGGTCAAAATGAAGCAACAACATAGAGAGGCACATTCATTCCTTCTATGTCCATTAAAACCGGAAGTGAAAACGGAACATCTATCTGTTCCAATGCATGTTGGTATCCTCTTCCGAGAGGAATGGAGTCACGGTTATGATTTGAAATTAAAACGTTTTAAATTTTTATATTTGTTTAGTTGTTATTACTTAATGGCCCAATACAACAATGCAAGAGGGAATTTTTTTAAAAATGATTTTTCAAGCATCGGCACAGTGCGTATTTTTTAAAAACATATTCTTGAAAAAATGTTCGTTAAAAATGTGCGCATGTTTTGGTCCTTGAATAAATATTTTCCCCGCCTGTTTTTCTATCTTAACTTATTTTTATAAATTCCACGCCTGTTGTGGCCGTGGAAAAGTACTCCTTATGCTGGCCCTTGAAAAATATTCTTCTCAGACTTTCACTTTTTTGCAAGAAAAAAATTGCACTTTATATTTTTCGAATTAATTTCAATTACAAAAGCTAGCTTTAGTCTATTTTTTCCTACATCTCCTCTACACCCTCTCAGTTCCCTGCTGCACACAACAGGTGGATGGCAATGCACAATGAATTATTTTTTTCCATCTGTTTGTTATTCATTGAATTCATGAGCGTCAGTCATACAAACGTACATATGTGTGTATATATACGAACATGTCAACACAATACCATAAAATGACAACTGGCATATATATCACAAAAAGTGCACGGCAACGAAAACTATATGAATATCCTGCAGGACCCACCCACCTACTGGTGGTGGATAGACGAATGTGTGACAGTTGACTGGCCATTTCTCGCTCTGAGTCAAGTCATTGAGTGGCATGGAAGCATATAAATGCGATAGGTAAAGGAAAATTTCAAAGCAATCAGCGCTATATTTCCGTCCTCTAGTGTGGTAATGGGTTACTAAATAATATCTGAGTAGGTAAGGTATTAAAGCGTAGCTCCCACATCCGAGTACATACGACAATATAATTGGTATCAATTTAAAGGTCATCCACTTTTCTCGGATATATAATCAACATTCCGGTCTATGTCCTTCATGGGCAAATATGTACGTGATAGAATACGAATTTTTTAATTTTTCACTCAAAAGTCAGGGTCCATTTGACCCGCCAAATATTGACCGATCTTTATGAAAACAGGCATGCTTATTCCTTGGCCAGATCCCCTTCTCCATGTGAAAATTCGCAAAGTCTGCGCCATAATTGCGGCCTCTAGAGCAAATACAAAAACCGACAAAAATTTAGTATTTGGTCCATTTCATCCCCTAAATATTAACGGATCTTTACCATAAACAATAGGGGTCTTCACCCATCCTACATGTAAAATTTGGTGAAGATTGGTCCATAAATGTGGCCTCTATCGTGTTTACAAATTATAATTGACAGACGGACGGACGGACACACATGTCTAGATCGACTCAGCTAGGCGGGATATGACGATCGGTATACTTAAAGGTGGGTCTAGGACCGATATTTCGCGGCGTTACAAACTTTTTTTGGCTGCACAAAGATATAATACCCTGACAACATAGTTGTGTAGGGTATAAAAACACGCTTTGTTCAGAAATATGAAAACAATATTGCTAAAAAATAAACAACAGATTTAGGTTTCTAAAACTAGTATTTAACAAAACTCGAACCTTTTATTGACACTTGAAAGGATATTATTTAAACAAGTAAAAAAGCGTTAAGTTCGGCCGGGCCGAACTTTGGATACCCTCCACCATAAAAATACTGACCATTTTTTGAAATGAAAACATAGGGAAAATACATATAACGATAATTCTTCCAATCGATTGCTGTAAACCAAATAGAAAATTCAGCAATTTCAATGAGGGTTTTCCTAAAATCTCAAAACCCTAAAATTTTGACATATATTATTAACGCATGGTATGGTGAAACATGTGTATAAAATCCTGAAAATATTCCAATTTCGAGGGCAATATTATATATGAGGCATACTTAAGCGGGACCAATATTGACAACATTGTGTAGGAATTAGCAACTACTTGGTGTTTTCATTATATAAGGGGTTAGGCCTAATTAAGGCCGATGCAGCTCAAGTTCCGAGCAAATATTTTAGTTTTGAATTCCAATACCGTCCATCACGCTAAATATTAAATAGGTAGGATGTTTTATATAGGACCTGGTCCTAAATGCGGGTCAATATAGTTAATTCTCAAACCTCACGTTTTAGTTTTTAGGTCAAGATAAAAATGATTACAACATATGGCTAAATCGACTAAATCGTTTTAGAATTCCATACTATGTGAACTGAAAATTTCGTCTGCCGAATAACCCCCCTACTATGGTGGAATACAGCTACATGGGATAACCCCAACACCCCGCAAAACATCAGCTAACTATTTTAAAATAAAAAAAGGGGGTTATAAGGGGACTA